>NW_017806034.1:307294-308819 GCF_001891065.2 Hippocampus comes
AGCCTGGGTGACATCTAAGGCTTTTATTCTGAAATGCGACATTACCTTAAGCAGTGTCCTGCTTCTGTTACGGTTCCGACATCACCTCCGAAGGTGGAAACCGACACAGATAATTTGATCAGGAGAACCAAAACAGAAGCTCGGTTCGAGAATGTTAGAGAGGCGGGATAGAAAGAGTGGGTGAGCCTTCCAGAAGATTTAAGCGCCACCCCCAAAGTGCACCCCCTTCCTCCCTCACCTCCTCATCTTGCTTTCTTTCCTACCCGAGGCAGAACAGAGAGCACATTCCTCCGAGTCAAGGTCACCGCGATGAGGGAGGCGGGAGAAAGAAGTTGGGTGGGGGAAGAAAACACCTGGGAAACAGTACATGGCTACATGTTTCCCCTCCTTCGCCCCTCACTCTGCCTCATGCTGCTGCACAAATCTGCAGAAGCCCTGTTCCAAATTTGGAAAGTTGCATAGTGTTGAGGAATGAAAACAAAACGTGCAAAGAAAGAACACGCAGAGGCTCAGAGCTCAAGCGAAGCAGTTGATGTCACAATACAAGCCCACCTCACTTTGGGAAAAAGAAGCATGTTCAAGTAAGCCAGTTGTGGTCCCAATAAAGAGGAACCTGAGGCTCAGAGCTAATGCTAACCAGTCAGCGTAGTAGAAAATAAATGGCAGCTTATTGAATCTTGTTGAGGAATCTCAGCGTTCATGAGTATGAAAGCAGTATGGTAACAATTCAATGAATCGTCTTTATTCATAGGTCCAATTGGAAGAACCTGAGGCTCCGAGCTAAACCTCCTGAAAACTCAATCCATGTATAACAAAACAGTCGGCTTTTGATTTGGCTTGAAAATTATGACCGCATTTTCCAGTCATTGTCTTCACCAGAAAAGTAAATATGAAGAACCTGAGGCTCAAAGCTAAAGCTAACCAGACAAACAGCGGCCTCTTGATTTTACTTGAGAAATCTCAGCAAAATAGTTGTCAAAAATTCATTCCAATTGCCAAATATGAGGAAGCTGAGACTCAGAGTTGAACATGTCAACATTCAAACAAAGCACAAGCCAAGTAGACATCCCTCCCCCATATACGCTACATATACAAACACGACCCTTCCACCTCTCCTTGGGCAAGTGCAGCCAAATGACTCGACTTGGCTCAGGAGCGTAAATGTTGAGTGCTCGGCTCCCTCCACCGAACAAAGATGAGCTGGAGCTGCTGTTTTCTATTCAACTGATGAACTGCTACATTAAATCCTGGGGCCAATTTCAAAATAAAACCTGAGCTGACATCCTGGGCTCTGTTGGAGCATTTGGCTCGGTGGAATTTCAAAATAAAAGTCAGTGGAAATCACATTTGTAGCCTTGAGCGGCAGCTGGACTAAAGATGTCACTCAGGGAATATGAAAGCATTGCTCTGGGGTTGATTTCAAAAATAAAATCCCCAGAATGAGCATTCTGTTGAGGGAATTTCAAAATACAAGCTAATTGAAAGAACATTAGACTGTGGGACACTTGTGGAAATACGCCCCCCC
>NW_017806034.1:308851-353235 GCF_001891065.2 Hippocampus comes
TTGTGTACTTTCTGATTGGCTGGAACAAATCAAATAACACATGGCGTCTATTTTGACTCTTTAATCCCAATTTCCCGTGTTTTGTGTTCAGGAGTTGTGCCAGTGCCGCCCAACCGACGGCAACTGTTCATGCTGCAAGGAGTGCATGCTGTGCCTGGGCAACCTGTGGGAGGAGTGTTGCGACTGCGTAGGTGAGCGTCCTGCTGATAACTCCGCTAAGTGTGAGAAAGGGCACATATATACGTATAAGTGCTGTCTTCTTCTTCTTCTTTTTCTCCTTTCGGCACGTCCCTATTCAGGGGTCGCCACAGCGAGTCAGTAATTTCCATCCGCCCTGTAAACCGTTCTACCAACTCGCATGGTCGTCTTGGCAAAAGTTTTACGCCGGATGCCATTCCTGACGCAACCCTCCCCATTTCTCCGGGCTTGGGACCGGCACTGGGGAACAGTGCACCCCCAGGGGAGGGCACTGCTCCCCAGCGGCTGGGTTACGTATAAGTGCTGTCAAACGATTAAAATATTTAATTGCGCTTAAATGTATAAGTGTCACAGTTAACTCATAATCGCAATTAATCACATTTTTATCTATTCTAAATTTACTTTGATTTCTTTTTGACCTATTTTTTTCCCCATTTTAATGCTCTCATCATCATGGAATCGTGGATCAGTTTTCTTTGTGCAAAATGCAAATATTTACTGAAACAACAATTTCGATTTTCAATCTTACATGAACCTTTTTCCACTTGGAGCAGTTATTCAAACTTGGAGCACATTTTATTATTTTAGAGCATTATCTTTGCCGCATTAATCTCACAATAAAAAATGAATCGCGTTAAAATTGATTTAAATTAATGCCGATATTAACGCGTTAAATTGACAGCACTAATATATTTTTAAATATATATTTTCTTCTCCCTATGGTGATTTTTCAAATGTTTTTAAATTTTTAATTAAAGCACCATCTATAGCCGATGTCTCTTATCTTAATATTTCCAACTTTTTATGTAATACTTTTCAAGAAAAAAAAAAGTCATGAGGATTTTGCTCCTAGATGATGACAATTAAAGTTATCCTAATACCATTGTGCAATTGTTGCCATCATCGTCAGGAATGTGCAACCCCAAGAACTACAGCGACTCTCCGGCCACATCCAAGAGCACAGTAGAGGAGCTGCACCGGCCCATCCCATCGCTTTTCCGTGCCCTCACTGAGGGCGACGCGCCCGTCAACATGATGGTGGTCTCCTTCCCCGTGGCCGAGGAGCTGTCCCACCACGAGAACCTGGTCTCCTTCCTGGAGTCGCTGGACGGCCCGCACCAGAACGTGTCGGTGCCCTCCAACAGCATCCACGCCAGCTATGACGCACAGGGTGAGAATTTTTCGTTGTTACTTCATCTCTTGATGAAATATTAACAAAATAATTACAGATATGGAAAGCACTCAGCGAGGGTTTTAATAGGACGTGTGAGTCAATGAGGTTTTTTGTGAAATTCATTTTGACATTTTGGACTTGTTTTATCATTGCGTCATCTTAGCAGGTCATGTTGACAAAATAATTACAGATCTGGTAAGTGATTTTTAATGCGGTTGATTTGAGTTGATTATGTTGCAAATTTATAGTTTATCTTTTTTTTTCTTCATCCTATTGCAACTTCGTATTGAGTCAATGATTTTCTTCTTTTTTTTTCCCAAAATTGAATTTTTACCTGGGTTGTAGTAAATGTTCATGTAAAAAAAAAAATTCTTATGACATAAAGAATGAGTTGATGAGGTTTGTTGCAAAAAATATATACAAACTATTTAAATAATAATATTTTCCCTGGCTTCTTCTCTTAGAGAACATGTGCACGGTGGTGTACTTTGACGACTGCGTGTCCATCCGCCAGTGCAAACTGTACTGCGAGTCCATGGGGGGCTCCAAGTACCGTTGGTTCCACAACGCCTGCTGTCAATGCATCGGGCCCGAGTGCGTCGACTACGGCAGCAAAGCCGTCAAGTGCATGAACTGTCTCTTCTGAGCCCGCCCTGTCCCTGATCCACTCGACAGGACTCCAAGCCCCCTTTCACACTGCCATTTTCTGCCTTTTCACTGTCGCTCTTCTGTCTTATAAGGGCAGCAGCGCCCAAAATCGGTTTAGAAGAAGTCAACCCAGCAATTCCCAACCCAAAGGAATTTCTGATGTCACTTCTCCTGTCCTGTTGCGCTGAAAGGATTTTGTGCATGCTGACAAAGGATTTTACGCATCACACCAGACACTGGCAATATTCTGTCTTTTGCAGGTTCTATCAGGGCTGTAATAGAGGCCAGGTGCCGAAATGCTGAAAGTTTACTCCTCAACACTTACTTTTCCCGCCCTTTTGTGTTGAAGGCAACTGTTGCTGTCTGACAACTGTTTATACATCTTAAAATCGGATAGCAGGAGTATGTGTCGTGTGAAAATCCACCAAGTCGTGTAAATATCCCGCCTTGGCCAGGTTTTGTGTGAAAAGGCAACGGCAGATAAATATGGGGTCTTTTGTCACATAGCTTTGATGCAGCAATTTTGCTTGAATCTCTGTCTAAAAATCAAAGCCCAATGAATACTGGATATTTTGTTGCCACTTGATGCAAGAATTGTGCAGGATCTCTGTAAAAAAAAAAAGGAAAAAGATGAAAATGTTTGACTCTTTCTGTTATTGTTCTGGTGCAGAAATTCAGCTGACAAAGGTGGATAAATTCCAGCTGTTTCTGTCATGCCGCCAGTGGAGGAATTTTACAGGAACTCTGTGTAAAAGCACCCTAAAAAAAAAAAAAGAAAAGAAAACAGATAAATACCAGAGATTTTGTTGCCATTCAGATTCAGTCATTTTGCATAATCCCTGTGCAAAAGGCAAGGGTAAATTAAATCTGGTTCTTTCTGTTACAGTGCTGCTGCATTGCTGCTGTTTGCACTGTCACTCTGTAAAAGGGAAAAAAAAGAAATACTCAATACTTTTGTTAACACGCCAGTGCAGGAATTTACAGAATCTCTGCATAAAATCTGAAGGCAGATGAAATTACTGTACTTTGTTTTCTGCTCAGATGCTGGAATTGAGCAGGATCTCTGCCTAAAACACAAAGGCGGACATTGGAAAATCTTTGCGATTACTTTGCAACAATCTCCTTTTGCTGGGTTCCGTGTCATAAGGCCAAGTCAGTCCAGTTACGTTCGTTTTTGTTGCGGTGCCGATGTACATGTTATGACTGCTTCATCATATTGCCGCCCGTTGCCAACGAACCCTGCATCCATCGCTGCAAATGTTTTTAGTCTGCTGTTGTCTTCCACTGTATAGTTTTCTAATCGTCTTTATTTTTGCCTCGAGTTGATACTGTCTGATGTCTAACTATTTTTACATGCTCCAATCCTCCCACTTCTCCCACCAAAATAAAACCTTTTGGTTTGGTGACGTGGACTTAAAGACTTCACGCTGCAGAGCGTGTGTGTGCGCGCGTGTGTGTGTGCGCGCTTGTGTGCGCGTGTGTGTGTGCGTGCGCGCTAATCTTAGCCGTGCGACAGGAAAGGCGGGCATCATTCCCGCACAAACAAGGCTGTCATTATGTTATTCTAGTCTTTCTGGGGTCGCAGGTGTTCCACAAGCAGAGGAAAGGAGGAAGTTACTCAGTGCCAATGGGCCCACAAACCATCTTTTGTTGCAGGCGGAAGGCAATTTCTATGCCAGAGAACTCCATGGGACCCTCTTGTGGTCACTTTAAACAGTTTTTCCCCCCTTAAAATCTCAATTTGTAACCTTACAAAAAAGTATCTCGAATCAATTTTTGGTCCTCGGTCCTACAGTGTAATTTACACGTATTATATTGAGAACTAAATATCAAGGGACACTTCATTAGGTACACGCTCTATTCATTTTCTATGGTGCTTGTTCGTCCGAGGCTAAACTGGAGAATATCCCACACCCAGATGAGAAGAAGCCATGTTGCATTATTGATTGCCACTGAATTGCAGGGTATGTAGATAAACCTAATGTGGACAAGCGCGACAGAAAACGGATGAATGTTGTTTCTTTCCTTCCCCGAGACTTTTTGAGTGTTTTAATCCATCTAGTGGATAAACGTTGCGACTGCATCCCACGTCAATTGTCTCGTATAATAAATACAGTACAGAACTGCACTGTAGTATTAAAATGTTTGTAGACGTAGAAGAACACTTTTTAACTTTGATTTAGGTCAATATATTATTTCCTCACATTAATTTGTTAAATGTAAACTTTTTTCGACAAAAAAGCACAACTTAAAACAACGTTTTTATTACTGTCTTTAAAATGTTCTCCAATATAACTTTCGAAAATATTTTATTTTCAAGAAAATATTCAGTTTTTTTTTGTCAGATACATATGAAAAACATATTTTTTTTCTAATATAAAATACTGAACTTTTCAACTAATTGCGTTTTCAAAAATAAATTAAATTCCTTGAAAATAGACTGAAAATTGTAACTCATATTTACGAAATGGTTTTAATATTTGTTACAAAGAAAGCAACTTCTTTCCGCAAATAGGACTTTTTTGCAACTTTTCTCAATTAAAAAATAGGCAAATGTTTTTCTCAAAGATATTCAACGTTTTCTTGAATACAGTATGACTTTTTCTGAAGAAAAAAAATTAAGAACAAAACATATGCAACATGTTTTCAACATATCACCCTAAAATTTAAAACGTTTTTCTCAATTATATTGAACTGTATTTTCAATATGAAAACAGAAGAAAAACGATTCCAAAAACTGATGAAAAACGGGGGAAAGTTCAGGAAAGCAATCCAAAAACTATTCCCGAAAAAAAACCCAAAAGAATCTTAACGAGAAACTGAAAACAAATCAGTTAAAAAAAACACAAAAAGGAAAAAAAAAGAATATAATGGAAAACAGAAACAAAAAACTGAGCAGAAAAACTGTTTTGTTGTTTGGTTTGTTTGTTTGCCCCCCGCTCCCCCCGGCCAAAAGTGACTGCATTACGCTTAAGTATTCGTTACAGAGGATAAGACAGACACGTTTTACAGCAGAGGTGAAACTTCGCTGTATGGAAAGTTTAGTCATTTAAATTTGCAAGACATTGACCAAATTGAAAACCTGGACTTACCCCCACTCACCCATTTTAATATGCTTATATTGTAAAGGTTTTCTCATCTTAAATGTAGGACTAGTTGTGGTGCTTGTGCACAAGCGCATGCGTCGTCAACACAGCAGCGGCCACGTGGTCACGTGACGCTCGCATTTCCGACACAACATTACAATACACACTCTCGTAAGCAAGAGCTCCTGGCCTCTTCCTCCCTCCCTCCCTCCGCTCCAGGCTCGCTCTCGCTCTCGCTTTCGGCATGGCGGATGGCGAGAGGTCCCCGCTCCTGTCCGATCTGGGCGATGGCGCACCGGGCAGCGGCAACGGCGGCCTGTCGCCCGGCGCGGCGCCCTACGGTGTGGGCGGCAAGCCGCAAAGTGAGTAGCCTTCTCGCCGCTGCCTTCGCCCTCACCATCCTCCGCCCCGACTAGCCTATGCTAACAGTCAGCTCGGCGCTGTGATAAGTGACGGAGTACCGGCGCGTCGTGCTTGTTTGTACCCCGGGAGAAGACGTCGGTTATCGACTGTTCCTGGAGGAGACTGAATATGTTGTTTTGACTGTATTGTTCCTCTAAGGACCTGAACGCATCACTACAGCTAACCACTCTGTTGTAATAGCACGCGAGCTAGCGGTTGTTATCAGGCCAAAATGATCGCTGAGCGTCAAATGAGCGATTTATCATTACCACGATTATATTACGATTCATGTAAAATGTATTAGTTGCGTTTTAAACGCTCATTGTGGCTTAGTTTGAACACAAATAAGCTAATTGTGCTGGTTCACTGGTTAGCAACCGCGAGAAGCACCTGTTTTGATTGACACGTTCCGCGGCCAATCGAAAGGCTAGTAAAGCGCGGGTCTAAGCAGCTTTCTGGCCAGTGGGAGGCCGAGGAGGGAGAGGTTGCGTTCAAATGTCACGTTTCTGTCAACTTTGAAACTACGTCTTTTCATGCATTCCAACGAATATTTACGCATTTCTAATGAAATCAGTGACAAAAGCAATAATATTTAGTCAACCTTGTTCAATACGAACGGTATGAATGCGCGAATCCCTCCTAGCTTACTAAGACTGTTTTCCGTTTTAAAGCTACTTTTAAAGCTAGTTAAACGTCAACCTCGCAGCTCATCATCAAGGGGACTTCGCTAGGGTTTATTTAGAACATTCTGGTGGCATGTGAAGAGCTTAGCATCGCTTGTTTGCACCAGAATTAACGTTAATGAGCTGTTTAAATGGCTAGCAGCGCCTTTGATTGAGCCGGCCCGTCACACGGCGCAGCTCGGGGTCAAGCTAAGCTCTGGCCAATGTGCGCTCGATTATTGAGAGTCATGTCACGTCCATGTAATGTTTAATTTTCTTTTAAAACCTCGTCTAATTGGATATTTTATTGAAAAAAAAATGCTCATTTTCACCCAGTTAGTAAGATACAGCAATATTATAAGGCAGGCATTTCTAGCAGCTTGATGGGTTTGATATTCATCCGAGCATTCCAAGAGTGTTTTACTTGCAAAAGCTGCTTTCAGAAAGCAGAACTCGAGACCAAATCTTATTAGCTTGTTAATCATAAGGAGGTCTCTTGTCATGGGAACTTAGACTTCTTTTTTTCCCTTACAGCCCTGTTGCACAAAAACCATTGTTTGGCACTTCTGTGTACTCCAACTTGTATTGGAATTTTTACGAGAACCAAGGAATGAAATTACATGAAATAAGTCCTTGTATTATGAGCAAAAAATGTAACTTGAGATATATATATATATATATATATATATATACACGCACACACACTTTCACAAATAGTATTTTTAAAAGAATGAAGTCGACATTTTGTGAGAATAAATAGTGTCTATAATTTTACGAAAAGTTGTGGTAATATATGAGGAATGACAGATTTATTATGAGTATAAAACGTAACAGTGTAATTCTGCAAGAACAAAGTTGAAATATTACGAGAATAAATGATTTCGAAGAATTCCGCAGACAAAGTTGTGAAATTACAAGACTAAATTTGTAATATGAAAAAAATGTAACGAAAGAGACAGGGGTAACATTTTATTTCACAAGAAAACAAACCAAATTTTCCCCAAAAATGTAACGTTTATCATAATTCATTTGTAATTTTTATTTGAATTGATTTGTAATTTTGCAGAGAAATAAGTTTTAATACATTGAGGATGCTGGTCTGTGTGCAAAACATTAAATGACCAATTACCTCTTTCCTGTCAGTTGTTTTATGCGGTTTTTGATTCAGTAATAAATAGATGCTCATTTTTAAATCCAGATGTGGTAAATGACGCCATCTGTAGTTTGGCATATTTGTCATCATTATTGTGTTTTGTTTTGTTTTTCCCCAATTGAGGTTTCCCACCCTTCCCCAGCCCCACGCAGCCGTCGGTGCTCCTGGGTGAGGACCCGCCTCCGTACTCGCCCCTCACCTCGCCTGAGAGCGGCAGCGCGCCCGTCATCAGCTGCCGGGTGTGCCAGAGTCTCATCTCAGTGGAGGGAAAAATCCATCAACACGTGGTCAAGTGCGGCGTGTGCAATGAGGCCACGGTACGTTCCAAACTCCCTCCCAAGAAAAACACATGCGGCTAATGCGTCTTACTGGTTTCATTGAGAATAATGTAAAGTCAATTAATCCATCCTGGCTCAGACTGTCGCCATCGTAAAAAGCTTCTTTAAGTGTACTTACTTCAAGTAGTACTTCAACCTCCTTGACTCATTCACTTCACTACCACTGGTGAAAAAAAAACAAAACAAAACAAACTACAAGCAAAACTAGCAAACTACGTTCAGTCTTTTTATGTTCTTTCTGAAACATTATTAATTAAAAATATTTATTCATTTTTGATTTAAAAAAAATGTATTTATCGTATTACATAATTGGTTAATTTATCATAACTGATCAAATAAACAATCTGACACATGGGGCGGCACTGTGGTCAACTAGTTAGCATGTGCAGGGGTGCAGGGTTCGATTCTGGCTCCAGCCTTCCTGTGTGGAATTTGCATCACCAGTTTCTACGTGGGTTTTCTCCGGGTACTCCAGTTTCCTCCCACATTCCAAAAACATGCATGGCATGTTGATGAAGCACTCTAAATTGTCCCTAGGTGTGATTGAGACCGCGGATCGTTGTTCGTATATATGTGCCCTGTACAAATTAAATGGCTTTGCCCAAATAAAGATGTTTAAAAAAAAAAAAAAAAAAGATTTGATGATTTTTTTGTGAGGAAATACAGTGGCCTTGTTTTTTTGCCTTGGTGGAGGTCTGTGCTCCACTGCCTATCATTGTAGTCAGGCTTGCAAGTGAGGTCCTGCAGTTGAAGGCATATGACTTGTATGTGATCTTTTGTGCAAATTCATCAGCCACAGCATGCTGTGGGAACTTTGTCTGAGAAGCCGCTCACATGATTGCATTGTTCATGTTGGTTTCTGTTGCCCTTGTGTTTATTTATTTATTTCACTGCACTGCAGCAACAAAAGAGCTCAGTTTCCATCTGAGACGCCGGAGTGTAAAAATCCAGCTTTCTTCCAACACAAATACTAAAAAAAAATAATAAATAATATTTTTTTTCTCGACACATTGTGAAAATAACATTATAAGTGTTCAACAAATGAACCGAAATTGAACCGTCAAACCGCATGGCTCAGCCCGCATGATGTTGTGATTCTGATGTCCATGTGAAGTGGAGAGTTTCTTTTCTGTGCGCAGCCCATCAAGAACGCGCCGGCCGGGAAGAAGTACGTACGCTGTCCCTGCAACTGCCTGCTCATCTGCAAAGTCACCTCCCAGCGGATTGCGTGTCCCAGGCCCTACTGGTACTTGCATGACACACTCCATGACACACCATGTGTAAGTGTGAGAGAGAGTTAAAATGTTTGTAAGTGTGTGAGACAGACAGTATGAGTGTGAGACTTGAGTGTGCGTGCTGCAGAGTGCTGATGTTCAAGATTGCTCGCTCGTTAGGACAGCCTCAGTATGACAAGTGGCATTTTTTTTCTCGATTGGTGTCTTATTTTTGCTCTGTGTGTGTGGGTTTGCAGTAAGCGAATAATCAACCTGGGTCCGGTCCATCCCGGTCCGGCCAGTCCCGACCCGCAGCCCGCCGGGGCCCGTGTCTCCTGCGGACATTGCAGCAACACCTTCCTGGTACGCCTTCCGTCCCCTCTCCCTTTAAACACTTTCATAAACACGTTCATTCCCATTCGGTTCACCTCGTTATGTGAGTTAGCTAAGCATCATCATAACAATAATAATAATAATTTTTTTAAATGATTTTCAAAGTATAAATAACATTCAAATTATTGATAAAAAATAAGAAGATATCTTTATTTGTCTCACAATGGAGAAATTCGCAATTTACAGCAGCAGAATTTGGAGGGAAGAAAGTAGAAAAACGTGAAGTATTTGCAGGCACAAAATAAATTTAAAAAAGTACACAGAACAGAATGCAATATAAAATATAAGTACAACATCTATAGGTTTTTTTAGAATAGAAAAATACGAAGTTAGGCTTTTCTAATATCCACCCATCCATGATCCGAGCCGCTTTCGCTCAAAAGGGTCACGATC
This sequence comes from Hippocampus comes, assembly GCF_001891065.2. Classification (NCBI taxonomy): domain Eukaryota; kingdom Metazoa; phylum Chordata; class Actinopteri; order Syngnathiformes; family Syngnathidae; genus Hippocampus; species Hippocampus comes. Next base: position 318,513 of record NW_017806034.1, read on the forward strand.
TTGCTACAGCTTATCCCAGCCATCTTCGGCCAGTAGGTGGGGTAGACCCTGAACTGGTTGCCAGCCAATTGCAGGGCACACGTAGACAAACGGCCTTTCACTCTCACAAACACACCACACAGTGTTCAAATAACCTACCATGCTTAAATCTGTATTTACACCAAAATGTAGGGATTCCACAAAGGTTGTTTTTTGCATCATCTTCCTAACAAACCCAACAGCGACGCAAACGTGACTCCGTCCTTGGTCGAGGTAATAAAAAGCGTCGAGTGAGGCCACTTATACATTAGCATTCAGCGAGCCTGTGCCTGTCCTGGTGGGGAACACAAGTTCTAATCTGTGCTGTCGCGTGATCTCTTTGTCACCGATTGCCTGATAAACTTGTCTGTGCTGCACATACAAATGAAGAACAATGGCTATGTGTACCTGTTCCTGTACCTCGTCTAGCACGCTCTCTATTTAGCGTTTTTTTTTTTCTTCTTCTTCCCCCCAGCTGTACAAAGTCTGCTAAACACCATCATTCCTTCTCATTTATGCAGCAATTTATCGTCCACTTGTCCCCGCGGCTGCTGGCGTCCTTAATTTAACGGCCTCCAAGCTGCCGCGGCAAGGACCTCAGACTTTTTTTTTTTTTCACCGCGTAATTAGCGAGCCAATACTTGCCAACATTTCTACGGACACGATGAGGATTCGTCTTCATCTAAACTGATATAATGCTTAGTTTACGTACTGGACTTTTCTAAAGGTCTCTTTTTTTGTCATGAAGGGTTACACATTACTCCCCCAAGGCAAGCACTGTTAACACAGAATGTCTGGATGCTTTATATCTTCATATAAATAGACGACACCTTTGTATAATCATAACAACCAGACCGACTTGAAGTGATCAAGAAAAGATGCAGTGCAGGGAAAAATTGAGTGACAGAATGCTTTGTGCTTGCAGTGGACAGAGTTCACAGACCGCACGTTGGCCAGATGTCCGCATTGCAGGAAAGTGTGAGTAGTTATCTTCTTTTTTTTTTTTTCTTCTTCTTCTTCTTCTTCTTTCTTCCTCAATTCTGAAAATGTATTTTTCATCAGATATTTTTCTGTTATATTCCAAATATTTGAATATTTCTTTTCTAGTATTATTTTAGTTGATTTCCTAATATTGTGTAACGAGCTTTTTTCTCCTTTTTCTTTTTTCATATATTTTTCTTTGTCTTTATTGAATATATTATAGTTTTGTTTTTTTAATCCCCCCCAAGTATTTTTGTACATTTGTCATATTCTTCTGTTTTGTTTTGTTTTTTTCTTTAAAAAAATATGTGTATATATATATATATTTCTTAATATTCTGGTACAATTTTGTAATTTTGTGACATATATTTTTTATTCGTTTAATAATGTTTTTTCCCATTATTCCAAACTTTTGCTGGGGGATCCTGTAATTTGGATTTTTTTTCTGTTATTTAATATATTTGTATTTTCCTACTATTTTTTCTCATATGTTTTTTTCTATTTGTGTATTTTCCAACTAATATTTCTATTTTTACGTAATGCTATGGCATATGTTATGTGTGCATCCCAGTAGTGTCAGGGTCTTATAACAGCCAACATTATGTGATATTGTGCTGCACTTTTCCTGTTGCAGTGCCTGAAATTTGCAAGTTAATTTGAATCCTCCATAATTTTCAGCCCCATTGAAGAATCTCAATGTTGTTGTTGTTGTTTTTTTTTTTTTTTTTTTTTTTTTCCCTCTGAGACGGGTGGGGGCTGGGGGTGTACTGTCCAAATGTCTGTTTTGCACAGATAAGATCCTTTTATTGTCATCTCAGGCCAACAACAACAATATTTTTCAATAATAATCATGGAAGAATCAATTTTGCAAACATCCTCAACTTCATTGTCACCCTCGCAGCTCCTCCATTGGTCAGCGTTATCCCAGGAGGCGGAGCTTGTGGTGCTTTCTGCTCTGCTTGCTGTTCTGTATCTCTACTGCTGGTCTGATTGTGAGTAAAATGACGCGATCATGCCAAGATCTATGCTGCTTTATTTTGATGATCGACTTTGCCTTTCTAAAATGGTGTCTAATCTTATCAGATTTGGACAAGATGTGCTGAGAGAATCTGGTTATGGATGCCTTACGTTTTCAGCATCACAGACATGGAAAAAAGTGTAAAAAAACAAACAAAATCAAACAAACAAAAAGCCACATTTTGTTCCAGTCAAACAAGAATCAAGCCCAGCAAATGGAAAACAATTGAATGCATTCTTTTTGATGGCCAGCAGAGGCCGCTAAAGGACCACAAAGGAGCTGATTTGTTCTCTCCGCTCCCCCCCAAGCTGCTGACGCGATGCAGCTTCCAATTGCACAACTAATTGAAATGTGCTTTAAAATCATATCCGTAATCCTCACCGTAAGAGCCACAACAGCTGTACTGCGCTTAGTTTCATCATCAAGTGGAATTCTGGTGGCGGGCCGTCTAATTGGACTTGAGCTTGACAAACTCACTAGAAGTCCTCCGTGCTCAGTCAAAATCCTTATGGAACGAAATATGCAGCAGAAGTTGGAAAATATCAAACTGTAGGATAAGTTTGTTTTGAAGAACCCATGGCAATGGCCAAAATCAACTTTTTAAAATTGAGATTAAAAAAGTCAGACTTCCTGTTTCTTTTGAGGTATTTTTTTTCCAATGTCTGTTTTCGTTATTTCGTGAGTTTTTGTTAACTATTATTACAGCAGAGGTCGTGATAAAATTTTGCTGTGCTCATGTCAAACTGTTTTGTTTGTTTTTTTTTTTTTTGTTTTTTTTTACAATCTCGGAGAACGCAGTTGCCTTGATGGATGCCTGGAAATGGCCAAAATCACCCTAACTTGGCAGCTACCAACCAAAATGAAATGGCAGACCTCCTGTGTCTTTTCCTACCTAACTTTTTTTGACTTATTGGGCGGGGGCAACTCATGATAGCTGTTGCTATTGAATTTCACGTTGGTACGGGCATCTTCCTGACATGACACCCTTATCTCTTTAGGCTGGCACGTGGCTGAAGGCTGAAACTTACCCTGGCATCTATGCCTCATGGGCCGTTCTCCTCCTTCTGGTGTTGGGGACCCTGGCGCGGGCCTTCTACTGGGCCTGCATGCGGGTCAGCCAGCCTCTCCAGAGTTTCACATAGATCCCACCCCCCCAGCCCCTCTAAAAGCCCAACCCCTCACTTTCTTCCCAACCCTTTCCCAAAATGGCCAGGCCAGTGGATGAATGGCTTTAAAACAAGATAAGAAATATTTATTTCACTGTCATGTGGCTACTTGCTGTACTCATTTCCTTCCATCTTGCCCTTCTCAGCTTCGTTATTTCCGCGCCTTGAATGAAGCATTTAGCATTTTCTAAACCAGCGACATTGATGCCGCCGCCGCCTTTGTGAATCAAAAGGATGAAGGAGGCATTTGAAATGTTTCAACGCATGCGAAAATTCCCCCCTCCCCAAATCCCTGAGGAGCGACTTTGATCCTCAAAAAGCGACGCTAATGGAAGGAATTTTGAGCATAAACAAAACATTTGACCAACAACAAATTCCGGATTGCGACGGCCAAAAGCTTTTTGAAGCTAGCTAGCAAGTTTTACAGGAAAACGTGTTTCTCACTAGTCCCAACAGCTTTATTTACTATTACTAGAATAATGCAAATAAAATAAAACTACTGGGGTTTTTTCCCATTTACTGCAATAGCTCATTGCTTTCTGAAGCGTAGAATAAAACGTTAAAATCCCTGCTTTCTGTGAACGCACCACCAAGGGGACCTTAAATTTTTAAGATGAAGGAGAAGAGCTTCCTGATAAGTCACCCGTCAAGGGTGGGTGGAGCTTTTTCGAAAAGAAAGGAACTGGCCATGTGCTTTACAAAAGACCTGATCGAGAACTGTAAAAAACTTGACCATAATCGCAACGTCGCTTTTAACTCGTTTACTGTATGTTTTCACGAAGAGGACCTAAAACGGGGCTAGCTTCCGCTTTGATGCGATTTATTTCGTGTGGTTGTAAAGGGTGTATCCCCATGGTAACCACAATCAAAAAAGAAGACGAGTCACTGCCAAGACTCATCTGACAGTATATTGCAAAAATGTCACTGTCGCTTGATGTTTAGCGATGTTAGCTTATCATTTGAAATCTATTATTTCGAGAAGTTGTGATGGTAACCACGAGTACAACAAGAGACAACTCGGTTCTTTTACGTTTTTTTATGAAAAGATCTCTCGGTGGCTTTGATTGACTCTTCACTGTATTTGTCTTTTTTTTTTCTTTTTTTTTTGTAAAGTTGTTCAGGATGTATCCATGGCAAACACGATCAAATTGAGAGACGAGTGGGTTCCATTGCTTTTATGAAAAAAATCGCCGGACGTTGAATCAAAATTTTCCCCATGATCACAATGTCGTTGTGTGTTCATCACGGTTACCTTAAGCTTTCTTAAAAACTATGGAAAGGAAATTGCATGAGAGAGGCTAGCTGCCACGTTGACAGAGCTTATTTAGTATATAGGAAGGATTTATCGCCATGGAAATCACAATCAAATGAATCAGTTCCATTGCCATTTTATAGAAAGAGTGCTGGGACAAAAAAATTATAAAATTTTACCATAATCTTTATGGCGCCATGTGCTTAACTCGTCTCTGTCGAGTTCGGCAAAATGAGGGTAGCTTTCGCCGTCAATCGACTTAAGTTGTTTTACCATGGTAATTATGATCAAAATGAGACGAGCCGCTCGGACATTAAATCGTACAAATTTCACCATAATCGCAACATTTAGTTATGATTGTTTAAATTTGGCAACGCTAACCTCCATTATCATAAATTCTCAAATCCTTTGATGAAGAACATTTTTTTTTTTTTTTTTTTTTAAATGTAAATATTTGTTTTTGCTTTTGTGACAGAAAGTGAGTAAGCCAATCACTTGGAGCAGAGGGATGTGGAAAAGGAACACTAAAATTGTGATCATTTTTACTTCTGTTTCATATGTAATGATTTATTTATTTTTGGGGGCAGGAGCTACTAACCTGATCAGCCTGAAAAACACACAAACAAATACATGCTCACAAACACACACCAAGCACCTTACACTGCAACGATTATTTATTTTTACACTACGTCAAATTTTGCGCTGAATTCTCGATGACTATGATAGAGAGAAAAAGCCTTAATGTTTTATCGGTTTTTTTTTTTCTCAATCATGTTTTTTTTTTTTTTTTTTTTTTTAAATTTTTTTTTACCGGAATGAAGTCAGTCGATGCTCTATCAGGTTTTTTTTTTTTTTTTTTTTTTTTAAATCTGTTCTCAAATCAGTGCAGTAATTTGGATTGTGTTTTAATAAACCAGTTAATTGTTTTGTGGCCTGTTTGGGGACCAGTTTGTGATTCACGGACCACGTGAACCGACAGGCCGCCAAATAAATGTGTCAAATGCTAGTGTGGCTTCTTTCTTCCAAAACTCGTATGCGTATAACTGGGTAACATATCATCACTTTACAAGAATGGTATGATGCTAGCTCATAAAGCTAGCATTGAATGTAGTAGTCCAAAAAGTCATTAGAATTCCTTGGTGTGTAAGCAATGTCATGCATGAGGCATCAAAGAATATGCCCTTGTTAGCAAAAAATGCTAAGAGAACGTTCAAAATAACACCTTTCGCCAGACAATTATGCAATGTACGTTTGTGAAATATTGCTGTGTTGTTAGCTCAAAATGCTAATATTATGCTAGACCACTTTTGTCTCCTCCAAGGTTGGCATCCATTAAATAATGCTGTAGTTATCTTAAAATCCTATTGTTATGCCATGTGGTCAGCTACAGCTCCATGGTCATTTGTGGTGTGCTGGCAAAAAATGTTAATAGAATGCTGTTGCCCATGTAATCATTTGATTCCCCCTGAAATTTGTTTGCTGCCAGCTAACTAGTATCTACAAACAAAATGTGATGTTGATGTAAGCGCCTATTTCTGACATTATGCTATCTATATAGGCCGACCGCTGTCACTTGGTCACACATTGATCTGTAAGAAATTCAGAATCTGAAAACTTTATTTATACCCATGAGGCAATCTCATGTTTTATCGTTAAAATAATGCTATGCTGTTGTTAGCTAGTTAACTGTAGATAACAGAATACTATAAAAATTGCCTTCTGCCAAATAAGCATCAATGTGTTATTAGTGAATAATGCTAAGATGGTATTAGCTCAAAATGATTATTCTTCGAAAAACACACTTTTGGTCTGATGTAATTATAGTGGCGTTATCAGTTTTTTTTTTTTTAATGCTATGCTGTAGCCTGTTGGCCAAAAAAGCTAACGGAATCCTATCATCTGCAATGTCATATGAATTTCTCAGAAATTCAACATGTGTCTGTTTTGCCCATAAGTTAATGCTACACTAATGCTTATTTGACCCTGAAATAGACTTGTTCTTTTTCACTAACTTCCTTTGGGCAAAAATTTGAGCAGAAATTCCACACATCAAACATTTTCAGATTTCTGAAAAGTAAGGTCCTCTTTGTGCCGGCACCTCTCGGGTTCTGTGAGGATGCTTCCCCCCCCTTCCCCCCGTCTTTGCCTTTTTTCTTTTTTTCTTCTTTTTTGTCCTGCCAGGATACAAAAGAGACGAAAGGTTTGGCACCAGAAAAGCTTTAAAAGACCACACAAGTCCCCCGAGAGACACCTGACCCACCGGCGAGCCTTTGTAACCTTCTGAGGATGTCATCGTGTTTTTATGGTACACACACACACACACACACACACACTTACACTTCATTGTGACTTGCTGCAGGTCTTTTTCTTTATTGTCCTTTTTATTGACTTAATTTTTCACTCGTTTCCTTATGTGGCCTGTGGGCGCAAGAGTTTTGTCTTTGTCATTTGTCTTCATGATGGAGACGGATGACTGTATCACACCAATGTGGAGGCACTATATATTATAGTTAATAATATAACCTAAATATACACAGTGGTACCTTGACTTTAAAAAATATATCTTTGTTCTGTGACCAAGTTCAAAACTCAATTTACTCTTATAAAATACATTTTCCTTGTTGAAATGAATTAAAATCTCAATTATCCGTTCCAGTCCTGGAAAAAAAAGTTCTGTATTTAATAAGGAAACGTAACAGTATTGTGTAAAAAATATTTTTTTAATGACAATCTTATGAAATAAGATGGTTTTATAAAGTGCACTAACTATCACGTGTGGTAGGGTTACAATTTTAATAATTGATTGAACTGTTGATTAATTGATTAATCAAATTTATTTATATTAAAAATAGGACATTATTTCAAATTGACACTTCAGAAAATGCACAATTATGATTCAGTTCCTAGTTTGGTCTGTACCATGTCAGAAAAAAGGCAAAAATGTTGATCATTGTTTTCCAAAGGAAAAGCAAGTGTTATGTTTTGATTCAACACAAAGCTATAATCAGCTTGCTTTCATGGAGTTTCCAAAATAATTAATCGACTTATTTGAGAATCAAGTACTTGTCGATTAATCGTTGCACTTCTGAAGTGAAGTACCGGTATTCATATGTTTGATGTGTGCCTTTGTCGGGCGTGGCCTCGTGAGTGCTCTCAGAAGTTGGAGTTGGCTTGGCCGGTGAGTGTGCGTGCGACCGTATGGATGTGAGTTGTGACCGACAGCAGTTCTAATAAGCATTTCATATTACGTTAGCCTAATAGCGCATTTGCCTGAGTCAAATATGAATGTTTTCGGCAACCAAGCAAAGTCTTGGACAAGAATGATACTCCAGGACTTGATTTCTCTCTCTCTTAAGTCGCCTTTCTGCACTCTGCTTCCATTCGAGTTGTCAAGCGCTTGTGTCACTTTTTCTCACACGCACACAGAAAAGCCACCATCCTGCTTAGACGCTAACTCGATTTGACCCTTAAGACCCGTTGCAGTGTGACCCTCATCTGCTGCAATACCATCATCCTCTTCAACACACGCGCGCGCGCACACACACACACACACACACACACACACACACACACGGACGCGCGCGCACGCACGCACACACACACACACACACACACACACACAATGTGTTGCGTTCATACGTAGAGGAAATGACAAACGACAGGATGAGAGGGAAAGACAATATGTGTGTGTGTGTGTGTGTGTGTGTGTGTGTGTGTGTGTGTGTGTGTGTGTGTACATGATAGGATTGAAATGAAGGGCAGGATGAGGATGAGTATAAAGAGCGCAAGGCTAAGCACCAGATTAAATCGAGCGCTCATCAGCCGTAAAACAAACAGTTCTTTTAGCGCAGGATCAAATCCAGATTTATCTCCCAAGTGCGTGCGTGCGCACGCACACGCACCGCACGCACCCACGCACGCACGGCCAGTTTGTCACAGTTGCAGTAATAATGTTGACTCAGGGAGACGAGACTTGTTTCAGTATGTCACCTCAGACATTAGTCTTGTTATTCCCACAATCCCTTTCTTCCTGGTACAATATTGGGATTTTTTTTTTCTGTGCCAAGGAGGTAAAATTTTCTAATTGGCTTCCAGAAAAGGTTGTATCAGGAGGAGGGCAGAAATCGTTTTTTTTTTTTGTTTTTTTTTAAAGCACCCACATTGGCGGTCCAACATTTGTGGATTCACCTATTTGCATATTTCTCCCCCACTATCCGTTGAAACTCCTGCTTATTGACAGTTTTTTGAGCCAATACCTTGAAACTTTATTTGATTTTTTTTTCTTTTTACATGGCAATTAAATAATCAATATGCGTCCACTATATTTGTATTTTCAAAATGTTGTAAAATTGCATTAAATCAAATATCACTGGAAAATAAAACTAAAATCTGCATATTACTGACTTCATCAAAAGTGCCATGAAAATTAAATCCTTCCCAAAAAAACGTGAGTAAGCACAGGGTGGAGTAATAAAAAAAAAGAAGTTGAAAAAAAAATTCCAGAAAAATACCACAGCTAAACAAGTGATTCCGAAAATAACGGCAGAATATGCAGTGGTCCACTGACATCATAGTGATGATGTCATGTCTATAAGGCGGACATCTATAGATGTGTATGTGCGTATGTGCTTGAAGGTGTGTTGGGTTTCAGGTTTTAGGTTTTTTTTTTTGTTGTTTTTTTGGCAAATGACCCCTAAGCTGCTAAAAGTCAATTAGCCACATCCATAATTCATGTGTGTCTGGCAGACTACGTGTGTTTACACTGGAATTAAAAGCCTCTGGTGTCAGCTAACCAAACTCAAAGACTACCAATATAAGTTAGAGTGTGTGTGTGTGTGTGTGTGTGTGTGTACACACACACACACACATACACAAAGAGAGAGTAAAGAATAAATTTTAGATTTGATTCTTTAAAATTAAAGAATTTTAGTGTGTTTAGCGTCAGCGTTTTGTACTGTCTGTTTTTCACAGGGCATATTTGCTTGTCCTGTTTGTTGTTGGGTGCATATTTGTCATATATTTAAAAAAAAAAAGTAAGGTAACAGCCTTAATCTAGTCACTTTACTCAGTTATTATAAAGCTAAACTAGCCCTCTATTAACATTAGCCAAAATGGGCAGAATAAAAAAATCAAACCATTTTGTTCCTCGCAAAAAATACTCAATATGAAAGCAAAAAGTGGTAAATTTATCCATCTAAATTCTGTGTTGCCAAAATGGGGAATTTGAAATGAAAAAGTTTGCGAACCATCTACAGTAGATATCGAATTCAAGTGATGCGTTCAGGGACAGTCTGAAATTGCACTTTTTCTTCATATAACTAGCGTTCCTTCTTCTGTCTGTCCATCCATGGAAACATGCAAGTCATGTGTCACCTCCAGGGACAGTCTGAAATCACATCTTTTCCTGACATTATCTGCATTCTACAGTCTCGTCCATCAAAGTCAGGTGTTGTCTTAAAAAATTAAATGACATCATTTTCTCTCACGACTGTCTGTCTCTCCGTCGATCACCTGGTCCGTCTCGGTGTGGGACGGCTGAGAAGAAGGAGGGGAGGGTTGTGGGGGTGTAGGGGGTGCGTGTGGGTGTTCCAGGAGGAGATTTTAAGATTGAGCCACATCCATCCTTCAGTCTTGTCTCACTCGGAAAGCGGACCACCTCACCATCATCATTTTATACCTCTTCATCAAGGTAACTTTTTTGTTTGCCAACAATTATGCCACACATCGATTGCCATTTTCTGTCCTTGGATATAATTTTATTGGAGGGGAGGCACCAACCTGGTTTTATGCAGTACACTGGCATAGATGTTGACAATAATACTCCAATTACATGTCTGTTTTTTTCCTTCCTCAGATGCAATGCACATCCTCACTCGGTTATTGTGCGTCACCTTACTGGAGTAGAAGTAAGTGTCTGATACATAATTTTAACATGTATAACTAACAAAATCACTTCTTTTGGATGGCGTTCCATAAAAAAAAGGTCGTTGATTTAAAAGATCAGAGTGCATCGAATTGAATCAAATTGAATCATTCCACTTTGAAATCATTGAGAAATGTATCTAATTGTCTTTTATATATCTTTGAAGGAAATGGTACATTTACGGTACTGACAAGTTCATTCAAATGTTTGTAAGATGACAACAGAAAATGTCATTGCATCATAACTTCTCAAAATCTCACTGAGTCGAACCGAATCGAATAGTTCTAATTTTAAATTGAACCAGCGTTGAATCGTTTTGCGCCCCATGCATTGAAAAACATATTGAATCATAGAGAGAGAGAGAGAGAGAGAGAGAGAGAGCGAGAGCGAGAGAGAGAGAGAGAGGTTACTAGGTGTGAGTGTGAGCGTGGATGGTTGTTCGTCTCTGTGTGCCCTGCGATTGGCTGGCAACTGGTTCAGGGTTTCCCTCGCCTACTGCCCAAAGACGGCTGGGATAGGCTCCAGCACGCCCCACACCCTTGTGAGGAAAAAGCAGTTCAGAAAATGGATGGATATATATAAAATAAACTCCCGTTATAAGGAATGGCTTGAACAAAATGCAAAATATTCAGTGATACCTTCTCCCGCAAAAATGTAATTACGCAGAAGTAATATTTTCCTAAAGGCTTTAATAATACAGTATATAAGACTGTAAATCGGATTCAATCGGTGAAACTTGTTCTCTCCTGGCAGCAGTGCTGTTTCCCGACTGGGCCTACAAGCCGGCGTGGTCGCCGGGCTCTCGTCAGGTGCAGCTGTGGCACTTCCTGCTGGAGCTGCTGGGCGGCAGCGGCGGCCAGAGCGACACCATCGGCTGGGGTGGCGAGTGGGGCGAGTTCGTCATCCACAACCCCGAGCGGCTGGCCCGGCTGTGGGGTGAGAGGAAGGGAAAGCCACACATGAACTATGACAAGCTGAGTCGGGCTCTAAGGTAAGGCAGCTACACATTTTTTTTTCATAATTAATAAGGCAACATGACATAGAAGGTTTCGTTTCCTAATGGCTCCGCCTTTTGCCGCCCAGAAATACGTGCGGCGTCACGGTGAAAATGAATCAAATCATCATGACTGTGCTGTATGATGCCATATGTAGATATTACTACAACAAGCGCATCCTGCACAAGACCAAAGGCAAGCGATTCACGTACAAGTTCAACTTCAGCAAACTCGTCTTGGTCAACTTCCACCTGCCGCCATCTTGTCACTGTCTGCCACCGTCGTGCCATCAGGTCTTCATTTTCTTTCTCTCTCTCTCTCTCTCTCTCTCTCTCTCTCTCTCTCTCTCTCTCTCTCTCTCTCTTTTTTCACTTATACACACACTTAGAAGCCCAGACAACGCATGTGAATGATGTAGAATTCAGAGACAGTGTCAGAGCTTTACTGGTGACTGTTGCACAACTTTGATATCATGCTTCCAGAAGTAGACAGATGTTTTTTAACAGCTGCTCACTGTAGTAACTGATATGACGCTTTGGCATGAAGACTCACACACATAAAAGAAAACAATTTTTGCAAATAATTTTAACCTATAGTCGCCGATGAACACCTTGGCCATCAAGATGGTCCTTCCACATCATCTTTCATGCCTCCTTCCATCCATCCTCCAGATGCTGCCAAGCCGCCCTCTTGGCTTTGCTGTCCTCCCCAGCGAGAGCGGTCTTCCGATGCAGGCATCCCGGCTTCACCTGCCACCATGCTGCCTTCCTCATCATCCTTATACTCCTCCATTTGTCCCACAGCCACCTCTTATCCAGAACCCCTCACCATTCATCACTTGGCGGGACCACCTCAGTCGTCTGAGGCTCGGGAAGCAAACTTCACGAGAGGAGGGAGGGCTTTGACACGAGCACCATAAAGTTGTACTGAATTATTTTTGTAGATTTATCACCTTTCTTCCTCCTGCAGTAAGGAGATTGCACTCACAACGTGGCGAGCTCGTGCGTGCGTGCGTGCGTGTGTGTGTGTGTGTGTGTGTGTGTGTATGAGAGAGGGCGGGAGAAGAGAGAGAGAGAGAGAGAGCGAGAGAGAGAGAGAGAGAGTCAGTAAACAAAAGTATAGCGATATTCTCTTGCTTTGTGTGTTTCGTTTTACAACAATAAATACCTGACCGCTGACGCATTCCGACGTTTTCTTTTGGTTTTGATTTGTAAGGTTTTTAAATATACCGCTCCGCCACGGCAGTGGACAGCAGCGCCTTTCACGAACACTTTTGTTGAGGGAGATATTCACCGAAGAAAGACCTTGACTGATGTTTCTTTGGCGTCGGCAAACAGCCACGATTTAATGGATTAATATAAATGAATAGTTGTTTATGATTTATACTCAAATGAGTCTTAATCATAATTTGTTTACTTAACTAGTGTCAAATTTACAAAATACATTTGGTTCGGGTTATTTGAACTCATTACACTTTTCTTACACACACAAACACACACTGACAGCAAATGCAAAATGTCCTTTATTTTACGACATTTTATTTAAATAACGATTCCTAAAAAGCAGTTTTTAAATAATATGTCCGTTGCCCCTCAAAACCATCTTCCCTTCATAGGCGATCTTTGGTGGAAGCAGCAATTTTGGCGCGGAATATTGCAAGTGTTTGTGGGTGCGACCTACAGCGCGGGAGTCTGTGTCCTTGTATGTGGATTATACGTAGACTTTTACGTTGCCTTTATAGCCACTTAACCTTTTCATTCGACGCTTCAGGGAAAAGACTGTAGACAACATGCAGCGCAGCATCGCGTAAGTGATGACGAATATTTCCTGACTGCTACTAGCTTGTTTATATGAGCAGGGCAGTGGAGTTAGCTCCTGGTTGCCTCACTTTTTAAATAGGCAATCACTGAGCCACCTGAGTGCCTTATAATATGTCTTAGTGTATTTTGAGGTTAATATGTTGATTTGGTGGGGGTTATTTTGCCTGTGGTGTCGGTATTCGTCGAGCTAACGCCGCCTCTTGTTTAAATGTGACGTCACATAACAAACGCGGAAGCGCTCCTGCACCTGCTAGGGTCCCAACCTGTAGACTGGAGGTACCTGTGTAATGTTAAATCATACATTTTCATTTAGACGTTTGCTGAGTTTCAACGTTGCGGTGCTGCGTCATAATGACATGTCATGTGTTATAATAGTTTTAAAGAAATCACAAAAGAGTTGTGTACTGAAGCAAAGTTATTGACTTTTTTTTTTTGTTCTTCTAGATCCTTTTTTCAATCAAAGGTGAAGGACAAAGATGTACAGAAGACAGCCAGTGACGAGCAAGTGAAAAAGTAAGATTTTGGAATACTGCCTTTCAGGGTGCTTTAAATTAACGTAAATTAACATAAATCAAATCAAGTATTGCACTGACAAAAACTAAAATTAGACGACTACTTATAGAGCACTTTAAAAACAAATACTGCTGTAGACAAAGTGCTGTACATGAAGTAAAAGTCAGACATATAAAATAGAACTTTTAAACAGTAAACACAAAATACACTAAAACAATGCTGAGTTGAAAGCCATACAGTACATGTATTTTAAGATGAGTTTTAAAGATGGACATGGAGCGGGGGGCTTTCCTAACATATAACAGGAGGTTATTCCAAAGAGCGGGAGCGGTAACAGAAAAAGCATGATCCCCTCTGAGCCTCCATTTTGTGATTGGTACCTCCAGTAGCATCTGGTCCGCTGATGTAGAGGTGGAGGAGCTCAGAGAGGTAAGATGGGGCAACAGCATTTCAAGATTTCAAGACCAATAAACTAATCTTAGCATCAACTCTAAAATGTACAGGGAGGCCAGAATTGGCTCCCTCCTATGAACTCCAGTTAGGAGCTGTAGTTAGTAATGTTTGTGGTGTCTTACAGGGCTGCCAGAAGCCCACTCAAGGCCCAAAACGGGGCCCACCAAGAGGACTCGCCCGTCAAGAAGGTTGCCAAACGCACTCGGCGCATTTTGGACAGCGACGACGACGATGATGAAGAAGTCGTGAATGTTGGCAAACAACAGGTCAAAGAGGACGTCTTCAAGGCAGTGTCAACAACCATGTCGCTTCCGCCGCCTCCCCCGGCCCCTGCCATTCCTTCCACACCCACCTCCTCCATGTCCCCTAGCACCCCCACCTCTGTCTCGTCTTCTGAAGGCATCAGCAAACGCAAGACGGGTAAGTAAAAGATGGAGCTACAAAAATCTCTATTATTTGATTGATTGATTGATTGATTAGAGTATTTCTTTCTCTCTCTCGCTCTGTGCTCCATTTGTATGTATGGCTTCTGCAGCGAGGAAGATGTTCCCCAAGAGGAAGCTGGACGACAGCGGCAGTGACAGTCAAAAGGAGGACGAGGCCAACACCAAGATTCCGGCGGCGGACGATAGTCAGCGGAAAAAACGAGCCCGTGTGGACGATGGCGACAGAGGTCAGTAAAGTCAACCACTGTGAAATACAACGAAAATACCGCAAACTACTCTTCTTTTGCTTACACGGAATGGAGCTAGCCGATTGGGGAAGTGTTTTCAGATCAATGTTGCCACCTATTGGCACGGAATGTGTATTGCCGCTTTAAATGGAAAAATAAGTGAACCACCTGATCTGTGTCTAAAGTTGTAATGTTTTGATGTGAAAAAAAAATTGGCTAAAATCTGCAGATTTTGCTGATTATGAAAGTGCGAATATTGGCCAATTAGATCGGCTAATATCGGCCGATTAGATCGGGTCTAGTTATCATCACACATCACAGCTCAACCGAACTCACTGCCGAAGTCACACAAAATCCACAGAAGTCTCCCGAGACTTTAAAGCAGGAAGTGCATTCAAATGCCGGGAAGAAAATAAATGTGAGTCCCGAATGGATAGCTGACCACTAAATCAAAATGCTGGGAAGCGTTCACTGTTGTCGTGAGCTTGAACGGGTTCGCCGCTATTACGACTTTGCCGCCTTTTTGTCGCCACCCTCCATTTTCCCGGGAGTGGGCCTGGGTCGCCCTCGCTCAATACGGCTGACGCAACCTCGCTTTGTGCGCAGACGAGTTTGCTGAGGAAGAAAGAGACGACAGCGAGGCAGCGACGGAGCAAGTGAGGACGCCGGATAAAGACAGAGAGAATGCGGAAGAGATTGAAAAAAAGCTGGAGGAAGAGGAGGAAGACAAGAATGACGACAAGGCCGCAAAAGAGGAAGCCAAGAAAGCTCATATCAGCAGCTTCTTTGGTCAGTGCACCTGAAAATGCCATTCAGATATCGTTGTCATGTTGCATAACAACAAGGTTTATTTTTAGCTCCCAGAAAGGCTGCAGTGAAGACGGAGAAAAAGAGCGAAAGAGAGAAGAAGACAGGAATGACGACTTCGACTTCCTCCATGAAGGAGGACAGCAAAGATGCCAAAAGGTACGCTAACAGGAAATGACGGCTAACAGGAAGTGACAGCTAGCAGCAAGTGAGAGCTAACATAAATTGACAGCGGACAAGTAATGACAGCAAACAGGAAGTGACAGATAATAGGAAGTGATGTAGCTGGAAGTGATGGCTAACAGGAAGCCACAGCTAGCAGAAGGTAGATTTCATTTTTGTGATTTTTTTTGTTTTCCCCCAACAGTGAGTCGACGGAAACGGACTACAACCCATCCAGACCCAACTACCACCCACTCGAGCATGCCTGCTGGAAGGAGGGACAAAAGTTGGTCTTTAACACACATGAGAACTTTTTACGAACCCACTTTTTAGCCGCCCGTCCCCTTGTTGCTTCTACGTCAGTTTTTTACATCTGTATCCACTTTGAGTCGCCCGCTATTTGCCCGCGCATCTGCTTTCACCCACTTAATCCCTCCATTTTTGACCAACTTTTCTACTTTTTATTCAACTGCTTTTTACCCAGCTGTTCACTCTTTACTCTGACTTACTCGCCTTATACTTACTCCTCACCCACCCTTTTTTTTTTTTTTTTTTTTGCTCTTCCACTTGAATTTTTTGCAAGTCATGTGTGTTCTTAAGTGTGACCTGGTTTTCCTCCAGGGTGCCTTACCTGGCGCTGGCTCGCACCTTTGAGAAGATCGAAGAGGACTCTGGCAGGTGAGAGCGCAAGACGGTGGCAGGAACTATACGGATGGATGAATATGTGCTAAGAAGCTCTCAGTGAGGAAGAATTGTTTGGATGTATTCAAGCTTTGGCCATGTGTTTCTGTGCTTTTCATTTTTATTTATTTTTTTTAATGAACTGATTAAGTCTGTGACCAGTGTAAAAAAAAAAAAAGTGTACATTGAAGGGGATCTGTAAGTGAAACCTGCTGCCTTTCAAAACATTGCAAAGATGCTTTCACAGACGGGGGACGTTTTGACCGCTTTCCATGTGGGACTTAAATCCGCCGCAGACAGACAAATCTTGTTAGCCGCATTGCCGTGTTTGAAGCCTCAAATTTTTTTATTTTTTTCCCCTTCTCTTTTCTTCTACCAGACTGAGAAACATCGAGACTCTGGCCAACCTGTTCCGCTCAGTGCTGCTGCTTTCTCCAGGTAAACGCCCCCTTTGTTGTGGCGCTGGCGGCTGGCGGCTGGCGGCTGCTACCTGCAAAGCGCTGTGAAATGAATCTTCTTTTCTTGTATGTTTGGGTTTGTGTGTGGGCGAGATGGTCTCACTGCATTAATCGGCACCACATACTACATCATGCACAAGCAATATTATACACTTTGTGTGGAAACCTTGTGGAAGATGTTTTACTCTTTGTAATACGTCTGTGTGTGCTTGCGTGTGTGTGTGTGTGTGTGTGTGTGTGTGTGTGTGTGTGTGTAGACGACCTGCTGTGCTGCGTCTACTTGTGTCTAAACCAGTTGGGACCTGCCTACCTCGGCGTGGAGCTTGGCATTGGAGAGACGGTGCTGATGAAAGCTGTTGCGCAGGCCACGGGTAACATGGGGACACACACACACACACACACACACACACACACACACGCAGTCTTGCACAGCATACTCTCACATTTACTCTCACACACACATCCTCACACACACATCCTCACGCACATTCAGGTACTTTCTCTTAGACGCGTATACATTCATCACACATCAACACATCACTCTCATAAATACACATTCTCACATAAACACATTTTCACACGCATAAAATTTAATGACACACTGTCTCTTGCAAATTTATACATGCGCACACACTCACATTTCACATTCATACAGTACACATTCTCACATTCACTCTCACACATGCTTTTTCATACAGATATGCCCAATAAATTCATCCAAACTTGCTCTCTCACTTACATTTACACACACACACCTACTCATTCTCACACACTTACACCCATGATTGTGTGTGTTATTCACCCCACCGCTTCTCTGTGGTTGCTAGGGCGACAGCTGGACAAGATCAAGGCAGAGGCTCAGGAGCGCGGGGACCTTGGTCTGGTGGCCGAGAGCTCCCGCAGCAACCAGCGCACCATGTTCAGGCCGGCCAGCCTGACGGTGGGCGGCGTCTTCAAGAAGCTCAAGGAGATCGCAAGCATGAGCGGCAATTCGGTGAGATGACAGAGCAAGCTTAGCTTTAGCATAAATGCTGAAAAACAAGTGCTATCGGATTGCGAGTCAAAATTTTTCTGTTGCGACTCATTGTCAAACAATGAATAGCAAAGCTAAGAATCATAGCTTTTTAGGTCTTTTCAATAAGAGATCTGTGCAGACCGTCCCATAACGCTTTGCTGGACGTATGTACTTTCACGTGCTTGTGTCACCCACACGCGGCTGCTCCTTATGCCACACCAGCTAGCTTGTAATGAGCTTTCGCTGGTGTGGCTAAAACACACCGAGGAGTCGCTGCTAAGCCAGTCATCATGGTGGAAAATATGCAACAGTTCAAGTATTGTTCTTACAAAGGGATGACGAGTTGTCATTTACCAAAGACCGAGAGCCCTAAAATTGACATGTAGTCGTGAAACACCAGAATTAAGTGCTTCGGAGATTCGAGTACACTTCATACTTAAGTCTAGTCGGGACCGCATTAAAACAAAGCGATCCAACTTTTAACACCACAATATCAGCCAATTTCATTTCTTTTATGAATAGTTGTCTGCTGCGCATTTTTGACATCAAGGTGCGTATCAGAAAAAACGTCTTTTCCGAATAACTGTCCATTCTACTGACTGATTGGTTACGTTGGCATTGTGCCTGGAGAAGAAAACAGCCTTTCTGAGTAACTGTTCACTGTAGCGACTGATGCGCAACGTTTGACTTCACAATTCACGGAAGAAGATAGTTGCTTTGAACCTCAGTCTGATGTAGTTGACTGATGTGCAACGTTTGACATCAAGTCTCATGCGGCAACCACTTTTCGGTTGATAAACACGCCCTCGAGCAATGAGCACCCTCTCCTCTCCTTTTTCGGTGGAGTTTGTTTCTTTCCTTTGACCTCAAGTCTTTGCTGCTCGTTCCTGAATGTTAATGCCGTCCCTCTGCCGCCGCAGGCCATGAATAAGAAGATCGACATCATCAAAGGACTCTTTGTGGCCTGCCGCTTCTCCGAGGCCCGCTACATCGTCAGGTAACGGGAGGAGCGTCGCCACTTGAGCCCAGACCGATTTGTCGACTCCTAATCGGCTGCGATTAATTGACAGGTCATTAGCCGGGAAGCTGCGGATCGGATTGGCCGAGCAGAGTGTCCTGTCGGCGTTAAGTCAAGCCGTGTGCCTCACTACACCCCAGAAAGGTACGCTTGCTTGGTTGTGGTGTAAAATATGTGCAGCGGTGACGACGGTGAACAGTACTTTCGTCAACCATCTTTATCATAATGACTGTTTTCCACTCACAACTACTAACCAGTAGGTGGGAGTGTATAGGATGCCCAGTGTTGTGACTGATGTGTGCACCTGTCACATCAAGGTTGATGCATCGAGAAGAAAACCTTTTTTTTCCAATCCATCTTCCTACTTTAGGAGACGTAATTAGCTTTTTTTCCCCCCTTAAGCTTATGTAAGAATCATCGAGTGTGATGTCAGGACGCCTTTTTGGAGAAGTCAATCATCCAGAGAGTCGTCCCCCTTATCGTCGGATGAAACACAAGTTCCATTTTCCTCTCGGCTGCTCCACTTGATGTACTTTTTTTTTTTTCTGGTGTTGGGGGGGGTGGTCGAATTGTGTTACCCATGCGGCACTTAAATAATGCACCCTCCGAGGTCAGAAAGGGGCCATGTTTGATTTAAAGAGCGCGTATAAATATGATTAAATATCCTTTATCAGAGTCACTGAAGAATTTGAAAACATCTCCTTTTCCTGCTTCGAAGTCCCCCAAACACTCGAGAATGTGATGATTAGGAATTAGGAACATGTAATTTTTTTTTTTTTTTTTTTTAACTCATTGCTGACGGGCTTCGTCTTCTCAACAGATGCTATCTCTCTCTCACACACACACACACACACACACACACACACACACACACACTCACACACAGCCAATTAATTTGTTTTAACGCCAAGCGAATTAGCATTCAGAACTCATTCGCCAGCGCTTTAATAAGAGCCAATTAGACCCAGGGCTCAGTGGGTAGATTTGCATTGATCTGCAGCCCGCGCCGGAAATGTTACGCTTAATATTTGATATTTATTTGTTTATTTTCCAGCTGAAGCGTTATCTAATCAGGCAGGTTAATATGTGAGCGCTACATCCCCGCCGTAATGCAATATGCTTTGGAATAGCCTATGATTAATGCAGGTGCTGTTCCACTCCTGTCCCACATGGGGGCGCTAATGTACCTTTGACTCTGTTTGCCAACTTTTTAATGAAATAAGATAAAACAAGCTAAACAAAAAAAAAACGTCTGTGCATAGATGTAAAGTGTTTTTGTCCTCTGTGGTTACGGATGAGTAATATTGAAATCCACGGTTGTCCTCTGTGGTTACTGATGAGTAGTA
The DNA here is from genome assembly GCF_001891065.2 of Hippocampus comes. Lineage (NCBI taxonomy): Eukaryota > Metazoa > Chordata > Actinopteri > Syngnathiformes > Syngnathidae > Hippocampus > Hippocampus comes. The sequence continues at coordinate 338,812 of NW_017806034.1, forward strand.
TTGAAATCCACGGCTCATACCCATTGAAATAAAACCCCTTTAAAAAATTATATTCCACTCTAGTGACTGATGCACAATTTGGGCGTAAAGACTCAACACATAGGAAACAATTTTTTTTTTTTTTTTTTTTTAGTCCACTGTAGTGACTGATTCAAAGTGTTTGATATCAGAACAAGAATATTGCTTGTTTCAATGACTTGTTACGCACTGTCGTCCCAAGACTTTTGCCCATTTCCCATACATGCCTGCCAATATAATCCCTGTGTGGTATTGGGAGGTGGCTCGTTAAATCACAAATGGACCCCGCAGTTCTTGTAAACAAAACGAGGGGTAAACCATAAAACAGACCACTGATGCCACCCTGGTGCGTTATACAATCTGCCAACCATGTCGACACACAAGCCTGTTTGGCTCACAAAAAAATGGACACCGAGTGATGTGTTTTGTTCCAGGTACCTCTCCTGCCGTGATGGACGCCGGGAAAGGGATGACTGCCGAGAGCAGGCGTGCTTGGATCGAAGAGAAGAATCTTATTTTGAAACAGACTTACTGGTAAGCACAGCTGACTTTGCGGTTCGTAAAAAACAATAAATAAATAAACAAAAACAAAAAAATCAGGATATCTTGTCACTTTCATATTTTCAGTTTTTTCTAGGTGAAAAATAAAACGGAATATGTTTTCAATAAAAGTGGCAAGATCTTATCAGGTCATCATTTTAAAAAAAGTAAACAAAAAGTAGCAGTAATTCTAAACTGCTATTTAAACACACACGGCACAGCAACACAGAGAGCAAACATTACTCACAGACAATCTCCTCCACCACTCTTACAGGTAGATGAACACATTTTGATGTTACTTTCACAGTATTGCATTTTTTTTTTCTCACGACAATCTTTTAAGAATCAAAAAATATTTTTTCCACCAAAATCCATTTGTCAGTATGTGGTATAAGCCCATAAAAACGATCGAACGAAAAATCTGCCAAGTTGCAGGGCCTCAACGATGAACCGCAACATAGCGGAGAACACTATATTTCGAACGTTCTCCTTGTGTTTATTACCCCCGTAATTTCCACCTTCCCCCCCTTTTTGTTTTTGTACAGTGAGATGCCCAACTACGACATCCTCATCCCCGTTCTTCTTAAAGAAGGCATCGACAAGCTGCCCGATCACTGCAAACTCACCCCAGGTAAATAACCAATCGAGGGGCTGCAAAGATAATGCAAGTGTTTATTGATCTGTTTTCTGGAGGCCAACTGATAATGATAAACAATTATTCCTGATTACACAACCCGATAAGGATCTGCTATGTAAAAGGAACTGTAAGCATCTCTAAGCGGTGCTTATTGATTTTACGGAAGCCATTTTGCTATGAAGCAGCCATCTTAGGGTCAGTTTGGGGTTTTTCAAAGACAAACTCCTCTTTTAGAGGCAGCTTCACCTATCAGTGAGTTTAATTCAATTTAATAGCAGCATCTATCGTGAGTAGACCCACAAAAAAGTTTGAACGCATGATCAAAAATTTTTGGAGAACCCATGACCAAAAACACACATGAAATCTGCCATTTTGTCATAAAGCGGCCATTGTAGACATTTCCAGTGGTCCTTCAAATACAAATTCTTCCCTGAGGGCAGTTTCACTGTGCACAATTCCATGTAAAAGCAAAGTCTATCATGAATAGACCAACCAAAAAGTCTCAGGAACCAATGCCCGTAAAGACACCGGAAGTCTGCCATTTTATTTTGGTCATTTCCATGAGTCCTTTGAAGGAATTCTTATCGAAAATGACCATGAACTCTTTCCCGTCCTTCTCCTTTCCTCCTGCACCCCTCTTCACCTGCACCTCCGTGTGGCAGGCGTACCCCTGAGGCCCATGCTGGCGCACCCCACTAAGGGAGTCGGGGAGGTGATGAAACGCTTCGACGAGGCGGCGTTCACCTGCGAGTACAAATATGATGGCGAGCGCGCGCAAGTGAGTTTCATTTGTGTGATTGTGAAGTGCTTTACATACACACGCACACAAACACAGTCTTCACTGGAGTAGGGTGTTCTCTACTGCGCACCTATTCTTTCAAGATAAACATTAGCGCTGCTGTACCCTTGGGCTTGCTGGCAGAAAAAGCGCAGCGCTTCTAAAGGAAGGATGATGAAGAGGAGCTTTTATTTTCGATTGAAGAAAGGCGAGAGAGAGACATAAGAGAGGAAGAAGCAAACATGTAAGACACAACAGGAGGCCTCTGCATAAAGAGACGCAGATTGTAATGCAAGCCCATCCAGCTTGGTGCGTTAATTCCGGACAGTCATGCCTGTAAAGAGGCTTTGATCTGGTCTCCATCCAAAACTCAATGCCTTTTGCAGTTGTTGTTTCACGTAATGGCCAGCAGGGGAACTCCTGATACATTTCTTTCTCGCACTCTTATACTCGCTCACTTGGAGTGTGTGTGTGTGTGTGTGTGTGTGTGTGTGTGTGTGTGTGTGTGTGTGTGGGGTGAATAACAACAGTAGCCACCCATCAAATCAGTCAAGTGAGCGATTGTCTGCATATTTGGTGGGTTCATTCGTCAACGTCGACGCTCATTGATCAGCGTGCAAGGAGAAAAGGGCAGTAATTGAGACACCGAGTCGACATCTGCAGCGTTGGTCAGTGTTGACGCGTCGGTCTGCAGGATTGATGTGTGCGCCATGAACCGATAATGTGTTTTAGCTCATACAGGTGATTGTTTTTGTTTTTTTTTTTGTTTTTGTTTTTTTGCCGGTCCTGTACGAATTGTCCTGTAGTGCCAATCATACATTTCATTTTTATTAAGCACTTTTTGACCTATTCAAAGGCACTTTGAGGTTTTGTTTTTGTTTTGATTGATCTTGGTATTTTTTTTCAATATAAAATACCCTTTTTTTAATGATAAATATACACTCACACACGCATACATACATTTATATTTACCAATACAATTATAATGGCCATGAGTTATTCATGGATGTATTCAGTTCAACAATTTAATAAATAGTTATTCAAGTTTTTTTTACATACAATATTTATCTTGTGTATTTTTCTTTATTTCCTGTTTTCATTTGTTTTAAATAACAAATAATTTAACTCTCAGGTTGACGAGAGTCCAAGTTTTGGCTCACGATGGCAGAAGGGGTGGAATTGAACAAAATGTCACATCCCAGTTGTACGGTTATCTCTAACGGTTCGCTATCCCCTATTTGTATTCATCGGAGCGACCACCACTCACAACAATGGCAGAGTAGTCGCTTCTGTCTTTTGTGTTGACTTTTCATGTAGTGTACACACCAGCTCCAGATTATTTCTACTTGTACGCCTCTTGAGCAGATCAGCCGCTGCTACGGATGCCAGCATGTGGCCAAACAAAAAACGTCGAATCTCGCAGCAATTAGGCTCCTCTCTCGGCACAGGAGAGTGAGGGAAAACAGACGGCCCAAAGCTGGCAAATGAGCTGAAATGTCTTTTGGACGAGCCGAGTTTAAATGTCTGGAATGTTTGAGGCACTTTCCATCCCCGGCAGCATCTGTTTCCTCGGCGACTTTGCCTGCCGTTGTCGTTTTGTTCCAGAGCTAAACTGCAGTTTGACGTCTCGGGCACAGCCGTTTCGAGCGGCACGTAAGCAAGTCATCATGTGAGTGACAATGTCCCTAAATGAAACATATGGGTGCAGATTTAGGAGAGGTGTAATTAAATTTTGTCGCGCATCACAAGAAAATGTTGACTAAATTATAAACCTGTGCATAGGAAGTTATGTTTGTATCTGAATTTAATTGTGCACTTTTTGATATTCTAACCTTGCCTTTCTGTCATTGGAAAGTGTTCCTTCAAATTGTAATGCAAATTCAGCAGTGATGTAAGTCTGTGCTAGATTGAGCTGGAGCGCTTTTAATTGTTGTTTTAAACAAACTGGAAGAAAAACCCACATGCTAACAGCTGCCCAATGGCTTCAACTCACGTCGAGTAATTCAACAAAGGCAGATTGGTGTAACAGCCAGCCACTGCTACCCTCGAATTCTCTGACACACACATCACTCACCAGGCCAGGCCTTTTCAAGCCATCCACACACAGAAGTCACAGATACTACAGTAGAACATCAGGCCAAACCAATTTTTTTGTGAATAATTGATTGACACCCGATTCAAAAGATATCTATGTCTAAATCTCTGGCTGTTAATATTAACATGGAAAATCCTACTGAGGATGTTACGTAGTGTAATCTTAGGAGCCATATTTCATTCAAAACCTGAATTTGTTCAATATATCAGTGTAAATAAAAATATGGCTGCGGGCTGTGCTTTTTGAAGTGTACACTTTTGAAATGTCTTGTTGTGTCATTTTAATAACCAGCCAGCCATTTATTTATAATGCTACTGCCTTATTTGGGTCGGGAATGAGACTTTGTCAGTTCGTGTTGATCGTTATTCCTATTTTAGCTGATGAAGTATTTTCGGAGGTTCTTTTGTCACTGTCATAATTATTTAAACCTTGGTAAAGGTCTACGATGCTACGTTCTTTGAAATGTCAGGATCCTGGCCATTTTATTGACGTAGCCAGGAAAATGTTCCTTTACATTTTATTGAGTCATCGTTGAGCTGAATCCACATTTTCACTGCTGGTGTTTTGCTTTGTTGGACAGATTCACATCCTGGAGAGCGGCGAGGTTCGGATATTCAGCCGCAACCAGGAGGACAACACCACCAAGTACCCTGACGTCATCTCTCGTATCCCCAAGGTAAAAGCATGTCAAAATGTCGCAAAATATTATCAATGCGGCAGGTGGATCATTGCTCCCTTCACGTTACGCCCACTTGCTGTGTTGAAATATTTAGACTGATATGGATTTTTTTTAAGCTAATGCAGATTCTAATATTTTGCAGAATAAAATTCTGATTAGTTTAAAACATATACCTTCATTGGCCGGCCAATTAACCGGTTGCGCCCAAATTTCGACTTTTCCGTTTAAAATAATCACTTCACTTGTTTGAGTGAACTACATGATGCCGCCATCGTGACAAGAGGGAGCAACGACACAGCGTAACCTCCTGGATGGAGAGTTTCACACAGAGATTTTGCCTAAATACTGTAATCTTTGAAACCTGAAATACACCACAAACCATCATGCCCAAACCACTTTAATGCACAAGTAATTTCAAACCAATTTTTAATATATATATATATATATATAATATATATATATATAAAACATTGCCCTGCAAGGGGAAGTCAAGTTGGCAAATGTGTTTGCAATAAAATGTTTAGTATGTTCACAGAGTGCCCCCCACTAGTCTAAGCATGGTAGCCTGATCAAAAATCTGTTTGCGGAATAAGAATTAACAAAATGATTCCATCTTTTTGAGAGGGAAGAAATTTCATCTGTGCTGTATGTTGCACATAAAGCGCATTTGACAATAAAGTTGTACTTGATATTAGGAGGCTGCTGCTGTCGACTATAACTGACCTCTAAGTGTTAGACCTCTAAGAGGGCAATAACTGCTCAATATGTGGCGATGGTGAGCTGTATTTTTCATGCACTTTGTATTTGCGGAGTATCTTATTTTGAAAAAACGTTTAAACGTTACCATGGTGACCGGAGACCATTGCGGACACATTGGACATTCCCCGTGTCAGGCTTCGTGTTTATTATTATGTTTAGAAAATACCACAGTTTTCATACAGGTCATATCATATTATTTTGTTGTATTTATTCGGCCTTAAAGGTTCCCTGGCAATATTGTCTGACGTTAAAACGGTCTGTGGGGCAAAAAAGGTTGGGAACCGCTGCTCTCGATGCTCTATTTTCTAAAAATACATGGATTGCATATGACTATGTTTTGTTGGGCACTTTCTATATACAGGACATAATAATGTGAGTGACACCAACTCAATGGACTGCTAATTAAAAAAAAAAACAACCTACCTCCACCTAAAGTTCTTCCTAGTCCAACTGTCAGCCTTTTTGCTTAGTCTGGAGCTGCCATTTGGTGTTTGTCACTTGGATGTTTAAGCTGACAATCGCAAGATGATCCACTGGACCAGCACGGCGAGTCGGCCCGATGTTAACCGAGAGTGAGCGCTCGTTTCTTTGGCGCCCACTGAGCCCCCCGGCTCCTGTCTAGTCAGGAACTGCAATTAAATAGCAAATGAGGCTACATGGGTTTATTAGAGCCGTTCTCATTCACGCTTGTTGGCACGCAGCTGTTACTGAAATGTCACTCGTATATCTGCGGGCCCGTGCTTTAATTGCGTTAAAATATTTAATTGAGTTACTCGCACGATTGCGTCACTCAGTAGAGGTTGTTTGTTTGTTGTGCCGTGTAGTTGCCCTCATTCACAGCGCGGCGAAGCTTCGCCAAGTGACGTGAGTGTCTGCTTCCTGTTCAGGTTGAAGGTTGGACAGAAAAGGCTTCCCGATGTGCGCGGCACAACCTTCGAAGCAAGTTTTCATGTTGTCAGCTTTGGATGAAAGTCCAGTTTGACTATGACTGAGATGTATGAAATTCAAATGAATATTTCCAATTAAGAAAGACTGTAAATCTAAAACGTCCATTCCGGACACTCCACATCATGAACAGCAATTACATTTAGAGAGCATAACGATAGCATTACATGCAAATAGAGTGCGAAATTAATACAAACGTCTAATGAGGCGGATAAAGTTCAAGGGGCGCCATTTTCTAGCATTCTCTTGAATTCAGCAACAGCGTTTCTTGCCACCACTTGGAACTTACTGTCGTACTGTGTAAAAAGTGGCCAAGAGGCAGCGGCTTTTCTTAATAACTCGAGATATAAAACAAGCCTCCCGGTCTGTTTGGCACCACATTTTGGGACACCATTGGTGTACCATCCTGGCAAAGGTCAGGCCTTCAAAATAAAAAAGCGTGCCAGTATAATAGAAGTTTCACTACACATTCTTTGGCCCCAGCAGTTCAATCCAAACTATTTTGCGCTTGTGCTTTTAAGTGTGACTTTTAAGTAAGCCATGACATGTGGTACAACTGTCACTTAATACTGCATGCTTTTATTTTGTCTCACTTTGGACACTTCTTACACAATTTACGAAATGCTTCAGATAATCACACATCAATTATTGTGATTTTTTTTTTTTTTTTTTTTTTTAAATGTTTCGATGAGGACAATCCTAGAAAAACATCATACAAAAAAAAAAAAATGGATGTAGCACACTTAAATAAACACTTAAGTGCCCGACTGGACAAAGTGCATATTGGCGTGGTCTTGTTGCCTAGGAGTGCCTTCTTTCATCCTCCAAACCTGCTAGCTTGTCTGTTTTTTTTTTTTTTTTTTTTTAATGAAACCACTTCCTCTCACCCATGTCATGCCTCTCATCCTTCTTGGGGGTGGGGGGAGGCTTTGATACATTCTTGTCACCTTTTTTCCTTTCTGGCTTCTCGCCTCTGGTGCCTTCACTCTCACACATTCCTTTTATTCAATTTTTGGACTGTCTTCTCACTTTTTTTTTTTGGTGTTTCTAGGGCTGTCGGCGTCTTTTTATCACCTTTGCACAGCTTCTTTTTCTCCTCTCTGCGCACCTCGATGCACATCCGGATGTTTGGCCTTCTTCTCGTTCTTCTCCCAGTTTGTTTTTTATCGCCGCCTCTCCTCTCAGACCGGTGACACTTCACTTAACTCCGATGGTGTGGAATGCATTGCGAGTGATTTACTGTTTTTGTCCCTCGCTAGATTTGCGCGGGGGGGTGGGGGTGGGGAATGGACAGTCAGTCAATCATGTGAACAGGGATTTGGAATTAGCATTGGGTTGTCACGGCGACGCGGCCGCACAATGAATGTCTGGAGTAAGGCAGCTTCCGGCGAGACGGCGCTTTGCATTTCAATGAGTCCAAAGTGGCACTGTGTTAATACAGATGCATTAGCCGCTCGTTAGGGCCGACTCCGACTTAAAAAGTGGCTGATCACAAGTGGTTACGTCTGATGCGCCGTGATGAGACGGGTGGCAAAGTAATCGTCGGACTGACGCCGTGTTGAAGAATGCGCCTATGTGGAGTCCATTTCAAGTGAGGTATCATCAACCCCCACCTCTCCTGTTGCTCTTCATGACTTAACCTACTCTGAACTCCTGTTTTTAAATATTCCTTTAGTGGCTGTTCTCCAAATAAGATGCACAGTAGGCTTGCTTCAAGCTGTTTATTTGCCACTCCCAGTTGAAGTTGACTGTAAAACTGGGTAGCTTGAGGCCATGACCTTTAGCAGAATCTGACACATAAAACGCAGGGTCAAACATTGGATATTTAAGCACCAAAAATGTTCAACCAAACCATATATTGGTAATTTCCACCAACAAAAGTCTGCTAGTTGGATGCTAACATATAATGTGAAACTCCATAGACGGCCTAGCGGGTATTAGCATGATGTGGTAACTCCATCGTGATCGCAAATTCGCCTCATCATTTAACAAGTGGTGAACGATTTGTGAGACACGTTATACAAACGTACACCACAACCAGACGCCAGTGTGGAACGAATTTAACTTTTAACGATTGTTGGCCCTGACGGAGGAAAATCACAACAGAACATCAAAGGATTATTGCACAGGTTTTTGAGGAGAATCTGGACTTCACTGACTTTGATCAGAAAGTAGGAAAGTGCAAAATTTCGGGCCTGGCTCGGCCGCAACGTGTGTTGACCACACACATCCAGCGGAAATATTGAACAGTTTTAATATTTACGCTTTCCAACCCAGTTATAATGTCTGTGTCTTTACGCTACCACGCCCGTAACCACTGAGGATTGCAAACTAGCAAGCCGTCTCGTCTCATCCAATTTCAGTTTATTCGAGCAAAAATTCCAACTTGTTCCAAGTTGTCTGGCATTTTAATTAGTGGACAGAGTTGGATTAAAACCAAAAAATCGAATTCATTAGGAGCTTTGTAATAAATCACATATTCAGCAACTAGACATTTAAGTCTTTATAAAATCCGTTCAAGGCCTGTAGGTGTCGGTAGCACGCTTCCAACCTGTTTATACTGCGTGTCTGTGTGTGCGAGCGTGTGTGCACACAGTTAGTGTTCACGTTATGAACTGTATATTGTGTGTTTTGTTTGCGTGTGTTTAGAAGTGAAGACCAATGTTCTTCAATTTTATGAATTTAAATCTGTCCTTTTGCCCACCCCCCCAAAAAATCAATGTGGCCAGGGTGGTGCCTCTGTTTGATATGGATTGTGAGGAAAGATCTAGACTCCTCTTGTTAGCTTTTCACCTTAGCCACACATAAAATGTACTTTTGGCTTCAGTTTTGGCGTTCCTTGGCAGGTGAAGAAAGACTCGGTGGTCTCCTGCGTGCTGGATTCTGAGGCGGTGGCGTGGGATCGCGAGAAGAAACAGATCCAGCCGTTCCAGGTCCTCACCACACGCAAGAGAAAGGTACGAATAAGAGGAAGGTTGTTAAACGTGTGGAGGCGCTTTAAAACTAGCGTACTCAAACTTATTTTCCAAGGACCGCTCATATTCCTAACACCAAATAAACACAACTACCATGTCTACCTTTGAATGACTTATTATATGACATAAAATAAATAGTGAAATTCTCCGAAGAATTCATTCCCCCAAAAGGCGTGTTTGTAATTGTGCATCGATGCGACAAGACGGCGGCAAAGCATTTAAAACAGTGAGAATCTTGTAGCATCAGCCCACATAATCCACCTTCTAGCATAATCCACAACCATGTTACATAGTCGACTGTATTCAGCCATTAAAGTCCAGGGGTGTCAAACTCATTATTGTCGCGGGCCACATTGAAGTGACCGTATTTCTTGGAGGGCCGTTAGGATTGTGGAATCATTTAAAGAAGTCAGGAATCATGGTTGATTCTACGATTGTTGAAGTGACTGTAAATGAGGGGTCTGGTAACGAGAAAATGCTGACAATATCTCACTTATTTATTACAATATGAGAAGTTGAAATTTTGGTCCAGATTTTAGCAAGCATAATAGAAGTTGACATGTTTGATTTGCTTTGGCGGGCCACATAAAATGATGTGGCGGGCCAGTTCTGGCCCCCGGGCCTTGAGTTTGTTATCAGTTAAAATCTTGAACACATACGAAGCAACTCGACATGAGGCTCATCGAGTAATAGCCAGCTTACCAACCTGAAGAGCACAAACTGACATGGCATCACGCAGACAAATTTGCACAAATTAAAAACAAAACAAAAGCAATGTAAACAGCAAAAAAAAAAAAAAAAAGAACAATAATAAAAGGATAGAAATAATGACCTCGCGCACACATAACTGGATCATTTGCATTTGAAAAGCGGTGGGCCGATAAAGTAGAGGAAGTGGTGGTGAGGAGGTGGAGGGAGGACGGCTTGATGGAGTGAGATGATCCAATAGCAGGAGGAAAAGATTGATCGGGATGCGTCAAAGGGACGCAATGGAAAGAGGGGTGAAGATGAGATGGCGCAGGGAGAGGCTTTGTGTGATTGCAAATGCCAGCCTGGCTTTTTTTCACTTTTGATCCGAATAATAGCGCTCACACGGCACACAAATCACATGACTGCGGCGGAGGACGCGTCCTCTGTCGTCTCTCTCCTCTCGTTCCCTGATGCTGACATGGGCACAGATGAAGAAAAGGGCAGGACGGATGAGGAGCTGGCGCTAATGGAAGAACGTCAAGATGAACGTAGCCGTTGTGCTTTGATTCTCAGGGACGCCTCAACCTCCTCGGTAGACTCACCGTGAGTTGTAATGACCTTCTGATGCACAAATGCAGTCACGCCCTTCACATACAGTTGGCGCTGTTGTCGTTGCCAGCCAAGTAAGAGGGAAAATGGTGTAAATAGCTGACAACAGTGTTGTGTGCATTCCTTACCTGTAGGTGGCACTCTCTTTGGGTTATGTTTGTGCGTGGGCCTTAGTCACGATAGATTTTGTAAAAAATTAAGGCCTTAAATGCCATTTAAAAAAAAAAAAGCATTACGCATCAATGAAAACAGTATTGGTGGGCTGCCGGTTAGCAGTTAGCGCCGAGCTAGGTTGCTACAGCTCTCAAAGGAGTCCTTATGGACACTCCGAGATCCCTTTGAGTGAAGCAAAGTCACTTGCTCTTTTGACTACACACACACACACACACACACACACACACACACACACACACACACACACACACACACACACACACAGTGAGTGATTGACATGCCTCCAGACTAAAAAAGGATGAGCGCAAATAGATCACCGTTGTTGGAGGCTGGGAACGAATAGGCAGGAGTCCAGGAGTTGCTTTGTGTTCCATTTAATTTGCTCATAGTTCGAAAAGGAAAAAAAAATCTGCTGTGGCTGTCCAACATGAAACGCTAATGCAACATTATCTCAACAAAAATCTGACTCAAATGTTTCACTCTCCTTATAAGTGGATATCTTTTTAACTTAAAATAACTACCGGTACAATGAAATGACAGTATCACTGAACTAAAAGAACACAGCCATATTTTTATTAGGTAAACACATTGGTCCATTTTTATGTTAACTATCAAGGGTGTGTAAAATTTGATAAAACTCTATATTTTATTGTACGTTTAGAAGAGATGAATCAAAAGTTAATTATGGAAATCCCATCCATGATTCACCAGCTGCAGTGGCTGATGAGCCAAAATAAAAAAAAAAAAATCATAATCATGTCTATCCCTGGTTGCAATTGACACTCACATCTTTCAAGCTCAAGAAAAATTCTCTTGTAGATAGATGTGTGCCATTTTTACCTCTGCCATTGTGTACTGTTGAAACGTTTTCATGCGTGCACTTTTTCCTGAGCGGAGGTGCGAAAAATGCACCACTGATTTCTGTGAAATTATTCGCTGCCTTTAATGAGGGGAGAAGACAGTTATGAGACGCTTTTTATCAGACGCTGCAGTCTTTTTAGCACATCTGATGTGACGAATAGTTTATCGTCTGTCCGCGTGAATGTTTTAATTATCGTATGCCAGGCTGCGAAAAGGTAATAACGTGACGAGAACAAATTGAAAATGAATGGTAGACGTTCTTTCGGAGTATTCCAAGGTTGGGCAATTTAGTTTGTGAATAAGACGAGTGTCGCAGACTATTTGCATGCCTTTTTGTTAAGGGAAACTGCATTAATCGTGTGTGTGCGTGTGCGTGCGTGCGCGTTTGTGCGTCTGTTCCTGCAGGATGTGGATGCAGCCGACATCAAAGTCCAAGTGTGTGTGTACGCCTTTGATCTCCTCTACCTCAATGGAGAGGTAATCATTACACTACAGCTTCAGGTTGTCACATTTACATGGTATATGTCGGTGACGATTTTATATGGATAGAGAGAGTGAGAGAGAGAGAGATCTCAAGGAGCTCAAGGAGCTCTGGGCTGTGGACCTCTTAAGACCACACAGTTGTTGGGTTTGTAAGTTTGTTGTTGCAATTAAGACATAAAACAACTTCTTTCGTCTCCTTTTTTCCCCCCCCAAAAAAAAGGTATCCATAAGATAATCAATCGTTAAACGGAATCGATAACGGTATCAGAATTGTAAAAATTTGATCAATTCTCATCCCTAAACGCAAGTCAAGTTAACCAATCAATGATAGCAGGAACACGCAGGTGCAAGCCAAATAAACGGTTACCCGAGGCATAAAAAATATATACTTTTTTTTAATTAAGGCTTCCAAATTACTCATACTCGTTTCACCCCATTAGCATTAGAATGTAGTCAATTACTCAAACCGAATCTCAGTCGTTGCATCCTGCAGTTTGTACAATGAGGCACTCTTTTCCTTTTTATGCTGTCGTTTCCTCCATGGTGATCAATTTCAAAATAATTCCGAATAACTCTTCAGCAGGTCACAGCTGCCGCGACTTTGCAGCGTGTGCGTGTGCACATTTACATGTGTGGGGGAGGTTAGTTGCTTGTGTAGTTTTTCGGGTTTGTGTACTTGTTTGGGGCGGGGCGTTTGAGTGACACGGGTCGTGTGTGTGTGTGTGTGTGTGTGTGTGTGTGTGTGTGTGTGTGTGTGTGTGTGTGTGTGTGTGTGAATGAGATTGTGTCACACAACCTGTGTGTTTGTGCCTCCCCTCCAAATAAGACACACAATAGGCCAGCAGATTCCCAAAAGTTGTCGCCGGCAAAATGCAAATCAGCAGACGTAGTTGTGTTCCTCCCCCGCCAGTGGACCGAAACAAATTAGCTAATTAAAACAGTGATGGCTAATTTGTGCCATTGCGTGGCCTAACACAGCTATAACTTTTCTGATGCTACATTATTTACTCGGCGTTACTCTGCCGCCGCCACCGTTTTGTTTGCATCCGGCACACTGCAGTGGCTCCTCCTCTATAAAACGGATGCTATTGAGTCTGCTTATTCCGCTTGCTTAATACGTTTCTGGCCCTTTACAACCGAAGATAACGTGTTGTGAAAAAAAGACTACTGGCTTTTCTCAATTCATGGCTGCCTCTTGAGCCTCTTTAACACAAGTTTTTTTCAGAAAACCAGTCAGTCGGTGCTCTCCTCGTACATCTGTCTCACCGTGCAATGTGGGTCATTGTAGTGTTGTGCCAACAGCTCAATTTTGTATCCGTACCTTTCTCTCAAGATGGGTGTGTGTGTATGCGTGTGCGTGTGTGTGTGTGAGAGACTGACTGCAACCAAAGTTGACTGCATCTTTGTCAGTGCAAGGCTGCAAGCAAAGTGGAAAAGATACACTTTTGCCATTTTTTGTTAAGGGAAACAACATTAAACGTGTGTGCATGTTGGGGGGGTAGTCTCTTGTGCGACAGCCACTGTGTCGGCGTCGGGAGCTCCTGCGAGAGTCCTTTGCCGAAGCGGAAGGAGAGTTTGTATTTGCCCGATTCATCGACTCGGACAACACGGAGACCATCGCAGAGTTCCTGGAGCAGTCTGTCCGAGGTTTCCATTTATTTGTGTGTCAGTTTGTGTGATGCCTCACACACCCTGACAACTTTGTGTGTGTGTGTGTGTGTGTGTGTGTGTGTGTGTGTGTGTGCGTGTGCGTGTGTGTGTGTGCGCGCAGGCTCGTGCGAAGGCTTGATGGTGAAGACTCTGGAGAAGGACGCCACCTATGAAATCGCCAAACGCTCCCATAACTGGCTCAAGGTGAGCACGCCCTCCGTTCACAAGCCTTAACGGTCCAGAAGGTGACTGCTTTTACAAGGGACCCATAATAGCCATCCAGTGAATGCGGGTCAGGAGTCCTGCAGTGCTTCTTTCCCTTGGGAAAAAAATAGAACCAAAATTCTGCTCGAGTAGTCAGTTGCCACAAAATTCAATGGCCATGTCTGCAATGGAAAGGCGCACAAAAAGCTTGAAGGACTGTGGACGAAAACTATCCCCAGTTCCGCCATGTTGCTCCCAAAATGCACTTGTTGGCCATTTTTAGTGGTCTTCTGTCAAATTTGTCACATTGGCAACAGTACATTGCAA
>NW_017806034.1:354380-360600 GCF_001891065.2 Hippocampus comes
GTGTTTGTGTGTGTGTGTGTGTGTGTGTGTGTGTGTGTGTGTGTGTGTGTGTGTGAATGAGATTGTGTCACACAACCTGTGTGTTTGTGCCTCCCCTCCAAATAAGACACACAATAGGCCAGCAGATTCCCAAAAGTTGTCGCCGGCAAAATGCAAATCAGCAGACGTAGTTGTGTTCCTCCCCCGCCAGTGGACCGAAACAAATTAGCTAATTAAAACAGTGATGGCTAATTTGTGCCATTGCGTGGCCTAACACAGCTATAACTTTTCTGATGCTACATTATTTACTCGGCGTTACTCTGCCGCCGCCACCGTTTTGTTTGCATCCGGCACACTGCAGTGGCTCCTCCTCTATAAAACGGATGCTATTGAGTCTGCTTATTCCGCTTGCTTAATACGTTTCTGGCCCTTTACAACCGAAGATAACGTGTTGTGAAAAAAAGACTACTGGCTTTTCTCAATTCATGGCTGCCTCTTGAGCCTCTTTAACACAAGTTTTTTTCAGAAAACCAGTCAGTCGGTGCTCTCCTCGTACATCTGTCTCACCGTGCAATGTGGGTCATTGTAGTGTTGTGCCAACAGCTCAATTTTGTATCCGTACCTTTCTCTCAAGATGGGTGTGTGTGTATGCGTGTGCGTGTGTGTGTGTGAGAGACTGACTGCAACCAAAGTTGACTGCATCTTTGTCAGTGCAAGGCTGCAAGCAAAGTGGAAAAGATACACTTTTGCCATTTTTTGTTAAGGGAAACAACATTAAACGTGTGTGCATGTTGGGGGGGTAGTCTCTTGTGCGACAGCCACTGTGTCGGCGTCGGGAGCTCCTGCGAGAGTCCTTTGCCGAAGCGGAAGGAGAGTTTGTATTTGCCCGATTCATCGACTCGGACAACACGGAGACCATCGCAGAGTTCCTGGAGCAGTCTGTCCGAGGTTTCCATTTATTTGTGTGTCAGTTTGTGTGATGCCTCACACACCCTGACAACTTTGTGTGTGTGTGTGTGTGTGTGTGTGTGTGTGTGTGTGTGTGTGTGCGTGTGCGTGTGTGTGTGCGCGCGCAGACTCGTGCGAAGGCTTGATGGTGAAGACTCTGGAGAAGGACGCCACCTATGAAATCGCCAAACGCTCCCATAACTGGCTCAAGGTGAGCACGCCCTCCGTTCACAAGCCTTAACGGTCCAGAAGGTGACTGCTTTTACAAGGGACCCATAATAGCCATCCAGTGAATGCGGGTCAGGAGTCCTGCAGTGCTTCTTTCCCTTGGGAAAAAAATAGAACCAAAATTCTGCTCGAGTAGTCAGTTGCCACAAAATTCAATGGCCATGTCTGCAATGGAAAGGCGCACAAAAAGCTTGAAGGACTGTGGACGAAAACTATCCCCAGTTCCGCCATGTTGCTCCCAAAATGCACTTGTTGGCCATTTTTAGTGGTCTTCTGTCAAATTTGTCACATTGGCAACAGTACATTGCAAACTTTTTTTAGATTTCATCAATGAAATATTGGGAAAAACCAACATGAAGTCAACCACTTTGCTTTGAAAACTTCAATTTTCACTTCCGGCGGCGCTACATTAATGTAGCGCTTCTGGAGGAAGAAGCTGTTTCTTGTCAAATTTGAACTCGGTGTAATAGACCGATGGTTAGTTTTAGTTTTGAGATTTTCTACAATGGAAGCAAAAATGAGCAGGATGTCAGCCATTTTGCTTTGAAACAGCAATATTTAGTGTTTTTAATGATTATTATTATTTTTTTAAATTCAATTTAAATTCAATTTAAATTCACACCCAGTTAAAATTTGGCAATGTGAGCCGATCATTGCCAAATTTTAACTGGGTGTGATTGGCCACAGTAATTTGGCAAGCTTTTGAGACTCAACAATGAATGTGGGCCAAAACAAGCTGTAAGTCGGCCATTTTCCTCCAAGTTGGCTCTCCAAACACAATCGCGTTTGAATTACACTTGTCCGTTCCTCTCGTGGAGCAACATATAGTGCAAGCGCCATCCAATTATTTTTATACGGCCGACGAACGAGTCACTTTTTCATCATGTGTCCCTACCCCGCAGTTGAAGAAGGACTACCTGGAGGGCGTGGGGGACACGGTGGACCTGTGCGTTATCGGCGCCTACCTTGGCAAAGGCAAGAGGACGGGGACATATGGCGGCTTCCTGCTAGCCTGCTACGACGAAGACAACGAGGAGTTCCAGTCGGTCTGCAAGGTGTGGGACTAGCACGACGACTACGTTCAGCATCTGTGCTAATACGCCCCTACAGTAGTACCTCACCTCAAGGCTAAACCATTAGAAGTTCCGCTACAAAAGTTTTATTTCCCCTTTTCCATTTTGTGGTGCTTAGCAAACCAGTTAGGCCCGAATAAACGGTACACACCGCATTGCCTTTTATCTTTGCTTCGAGACTTAGCCACATCAAACTTTGAATTTCTTTTGTCGTTTTGAGGCAGCAAACTATCAAGGCCTGATGAAATGTTTAGGAAACGGGATCTATTCTTCCATTTCTTCATGTTCAATTTCTTCGACTTTCTTTTGGCGGTTGGTTGGTACTCTTGGTGCTTTACCACCACCTTCTGTTCACAGGGGGGGGGTGGTGCACCAAAAACTATTCGCCTCTCGCCAAAAGAAAGTCAACGTTGCTTGGAAGCAGGGATTTGGGTGCCAGTCCCAGCTCTAATTTCAATGTATACGATTCGCACGAGTACAAGTGTGACTTAATGTCCAGAAAATCTGGTAGTTGGGCCTTAATAAGGATCGAGAACAAGTCTTTGAAATCCACCTAAACTCGTTAGCCAAACCACGAAGTTCCGGTACTTCCAAGTCCCGTTTCGATTTCTTCTTTAGCCCATTCAGGCGGCAACCTAATTTGGCCAAAAATAATGCCACCCTTATAGTTTTAAGATCTGTCGTGTCCTTAAGAGCTACATACCAAAACTGCCTCATGATAAAATATTTCGCCTGATCCCATCCGTCTCGGCTTTGGCGATTAAACGGATCGTCTCGAATTTGGTCGATTACCTTTCAGAAGCTGTTGATGTGGCGCACTGCTTCATCTCTGTGTGTTTTCCGTTTGTTTGGATTTTGTCAGATGCGGGGTGTTTGAGTGCTTTTTTTCCTCTCCTCTGTATGTTTCTTTGGCTCTTGTACGTGTGGTTGTGAAGTGTGTAAACAAGCACCATGAAGCGTAGGTTCCCTCCCGTCTTCGTACTCGACCCCCCCCCCCCAAAAAAAACCAAAAATTTAATCCCCCCACGCCCTCCAGGTAGTCCTTCTTCAACTGCGGGGTAGGGACACATGATGAAAAAGTGACTCGTTCGTCGGCCGTATAAAAATAATTGGATGGCGCTTGCACTATATGTTGCTCCACGAGAGGAACGGACAAGTGTAATTCAAACGCGATTGTGTTTGGAGAGCCAACTTGGAGGAAAATGGCCGACTTACAGCTTGTTTTGGCCCACATTCATTGTTGAGTCTCAAAAGCTTGCCAAATTACTGTGGCCAATCACACCCAGTTAAAATTTGGCAATGATCGGCTCACATTGCCAAATTTTAACTGGGTGTGATTGGCCACAGTAATTTGGCAAGCTTTTGAGACTCAACAATGAATGTGGGCCAAAACAAGCTGTAAGTCGGCCATTTTCCTCCAAGTTGGCTCTCCAAACACAATCGCGTTTGAATTACACTTGTCCGTTCCTCTCGTGGAGCAACATATAGTGCAAGCGCCATCCAATTATTTTTATACGGCCGACGAACGAGTCACTTTTTCATCATGTGTCCCTACCCCGCAGTTGAAGAAGGACTACCTGGAGGGCGTGGGGGACACGGTGGACCTGTGCGTTATCGGCGCCTACCTTGGCAAAGGCAAGAGGACGGGGACATATGGCGGCTTCCTGCTAGCCTGCTACGACGAAGACAACGAGGAGTTCCAGTCGGTCTGCAAGGTGTGGGACTAGCACGACGACTACGTTCAGCATCTGTGCTAATACGCCCCTACAGTAGTACCTCACCTCAAGGCTAAACCATTAGAAGTTCCGCTACAAAAGTTTTATTTCCCCTTTTCCATTTTGTGGTGCTTAGCAAACCAGTTAGGCCCGAATAAACGGTACACACCGCATTGCCTTTTATCTTTGCTTCGAGACTTAGCCACATCAAACTTTGAATTTCTTTTGTCGTTTTGAGGCAGCAAACTATCAAGGCCTGATGAAATGTTTAGGAAACGGGATCTATTCTTCCATTTCTTCATGTTCAATTTCTTCGACTTTCTTTTGGCGGTTGGTTGGTACTCTTGGTGCTTTACCACCACCTTCTGTTCACAGGGGGGGGGTGGTGCACCAAAAACTATTCGCCTCTCGCCAAAAGAAAGTCAACGTTGCTTGGAAGCAGGGATTTGGGTGCCAGTCCCAGCTCTAATTTCAATGTATACGATTCGCACGAGTACAAGTGTGACTTAATGTCCAGAAAATCTGGTAGTTGGGCCTTAATAAGGATCGAGAACAAGTCTTTGAAATCCACCTAAACTCGTTAGCCAAACCACGAAGTTCCGGTACTTCCAAGTCCCGTTTCGATTTCTTCTTTAGCCCATTCAGGCGGCAACCTAATTTGGCCAAAAATAATGCCACCCTTATAGTTTTAAGATCTGTCGTGTCCTTAAGAGCTACATACCAAAACTGCCTCATGATAAAATATTTCGCCTGATCCCATCCGTCTCGGCTTTGGCGATTAAACGGATCGTCTCGAATTTGGTCGATTACCTTTCAGAAGCTGTTGATGTGGCGCACTGCTTCATCTCTGTGTGTTTTCCGTTTGTTTGGATTTTGTCAGATGCGGGGTGTTTGAGTGCTTTTTTTCCTCTCCTCTGTATGTTTCTTTGGCTCTTGTACGTGTGGTTGTGAAGTGTGTAAACAAGCACCATGAAGCGTAGGTTCCCTCCCGTCTTCGTACCCCCCCCCAAAAAAAACAAAAACTTTAATCCCTGCTTTTTACCGCTGTGACTTTTATGTCTTTATCCACGGCAAAAGGATTTGTGGCTGCAATACTGCCAGCAAAACACAAAAAAAACCCACACATACATTGATACCTGCCAAACTGGAGATTTCCAGTCATGGTACACTGAACAAGTGTGTTTGTTGACATTTTTATGACCAAGTTGTACTCCATCCACATGATATCTTGTCTGCGTTTCTTCCAGATCGGGACTGGCTTCAAGGATGAAGACCTGGAGCAGCACCACAAGTTCTTGAAGGTAAAGCCGAAGAGACGAGTCTTCGGTTCAACTCAGTTCACAGGGGTGTCAAACTCATTTTTGTCGCGGGCCACATTTAGCGACCGTTTCCCTTGGAGGGCCGTTATGACCGTGAAACCATATAAAATAAGTCAACTACTGCAATGAGCGGTTTGGTAACAAGAAAATGCTGACAATATCTCGCTTATTTATTACAACAGGGGTGCCCAAACTTTGTGGACCGAAGATCGACTTTTCGATCAACCAACCTCCCGCGATCGATCCATTAGCGCGCAGGCACATACACACGCACGCCATGATGAGCAACAGCCTGACACGGAGGCATGCGACGCACTTTTGCAGCCTGTTAACTATCGTAGCTCACACGTACCGTATTAAAATGCTTCCCTCGGCCCTCTAGATTCCTATTCTTTGCCCGTGCCCTCGGTGAATTGTGCTCTACAAGAAACAAACTGAAAGAGAATAATGATAACGATGAAAGATAAAGCGCAAAAGCTCTGATCACAAGCTACAATTGCAGACTGCTGAGCATTAAAAACTTCCGGTGACGCAGGTCACTTGCCACCATAGGTTAAAGATTTACCTGCTTTATTTTATTTTTAGTTTTTTAATACTTTTTGTGAAAATGAGACTGATAGGATGATGGGTGCAGTGTACGTTAACACAAAAAAAATATATTACTAACATGCACAAAGACACACAGATGATTGGTTGTTTTTTTTCTCCTGGACGCCCCTCGGGATCGACTTGGGACCAGTCCGCGATCTCCCGGTTGATCGCGATCGACGTAATGGGCACCCCTCTATTACAATATGAGAAGTTGAAATTTTGGGACAGTTTTTAGCAATCATCGTCGAAGTTAACATTTGATTTGCTTTCGCGGGCCACATAAAATGAGGTGGCGGGCCAGATCTGGCCCCTGGGCCTTGAGTTTGACACCTGCACCTTAGGTGCAGTAACTGGGGGGTTGGTGGGG
>NW_017806034.1:361308-379772 GCF_001891065.2 Hippocampus comes
ACCTCTGTCAGCTAATGTAACGATTTTCAAATGCTATTGGAGACTCCGAGACACCTGCAGGACCCCCCCCCACCCAAACACAAGTACCTCACTACCTCTCACTAGATCGTGTTGTATACAACGAGGCACTCACAGCTGCTGACTCGCCTTAAAAGTCAACAGAAATTATCGGATAACCGCTGCTTCTTAGATTGTGTCGGTCATGCTTTCCCTTTTGGACTGAATGGAGTTGATTGTGTTTCCACGGGGTTGGCATTGCCCGCTGATTAAATGAGGTTTGACTGACCCTGGTGGAAGGTAAAAGTGCTTAAGTTCCAACAAAAAGAAGGGAATTCGACCGTCGACTTTTATTGAATTGCCTCATATTTGAAACAACCTCAGGTTTGTCGTTGAAGCGAATAATAAAGTTTGAAAAACAGCACTTTGAAGATATTGATGGTGCACAATCACACTGATTGCGGGGTGGGCGGGAGGGGAAAACAGTCCCTCGTCCTCATCCGACTCGATCGGATCCCGCCGCGCTGCTCCGTAATCAAGCGCCGCTTGTGAGCATGATGGATGGCGGATTAAGGCAGGCTGATGGGAGCCCGGCTGCGACGTGATTGGCCGCGTTCGCACATCAGCGGTGGGCCGACCGCGCGTGTAATGTGGACGTCAAGTATGGCGCTTGTCGCACATTGCCCTAACTTCAAATTCTTATTATAAGAAGTATTTTTTCGATACATTTACCTTGTTTCAGGTTATGGGTTATCATGATTGGTGCATGAAATTGAAGTCATGAAAACGTGAATATTGTTAATTTTTGTTAATTGTTAATTTTTTATTTTTTTTTGTCTGATAAGTGGACACGCGATTAACGTAACGATTTAAAAAATGACAAAAATTGGACATGCTTGTTTTTCCACAAGACAGCCATGGTATATTATCGCATGGGGAAAAGATGTAAACTCCACACAGGAAGGCCGGCGCTGGAATCGAACCCGGTACCTTTGCACTGTGCGGTCGACGCGCTAGCCACTCGCCCACCAGGCCGCCCGATGATATATTAAATAATGACAATAATTTGACATATATATTTTACATTTTGCTGTATGCGCATAAAAGATTTGGGGGGAGGGGGCATCATCTCCCAGTTTTAGAAACTTTCACCAGTCGTTAGGAAATGTAATACATCCATATCCAATGGTAATGCACATTAAAAAAAAAGTTTCAGGAACCCACGCCAGAAATCAAACAGGAAGTCTGAATCAGAATCAGCCGTTTTGTCTCAAGGTGGCGAATATTTGACATTTGTGTTTGCTTAGCAAGCCTGCTTTGATCGCCTTTTCCACCAGGAACACATCTTGCCCAAGCCCCGCCCCTACTACCGCGTGGACCAATCGGCCGAGCCCGACGTGTGGCTGGATGCTGTGCAGGTTTGGGAGGTCAAGTGTGCCGACCTGTCGCTGTCGCCCGTGTACAAGGCCGCCATGGGAATGGTCAGTTCACCTCTCGTGCTGTTTCTTCATCATCCTCGTCTTCATTTTCTTCTTCTTGTTCGTCTTCATCCTCTTCCGTCCTCATTCCTTGGCTTTCGTCGTGCTATTTTTTCTCAGTTCTTCTCTTGCCTTTTTGGTTCCTTTTTCTCCTTTTTTTTTTTTTTTTTTTTTTTTGCCAGCCTCATGTTTGTCGTTTGTTTTCTTACCTCCCCCTTCATTCTCAGTGTTAATTTCTACTCCCCTCTTCCCTCCTGTGTCATCACCTGCTTCCAACCCCCCTTTTTCTCCTCCCGTGTTCTCATTCCTTCTTTTCCTTCCTCCCATCTCTTCCTCCTTTTTCTCATTTTCTTCCTCACTCTTCTTCCGCCTTTTCTTCCAACCGCCTCTTCCTCATGCCCCATTTTCCTGACTCTTCATCCCTCCTCATCCCCATCGTCTTTCCTATCTCCTCCTCCTCATTTCCTCTCCTTCCTCCTTGCAGTCTCCTCTTCCTCTTTCCTTCCTCCTCTTTCTCATTCCATTTCCTTATCCCCTTCCTCCACTCTTGTTCCTCCTTCATTTTACTCCTCATTCCTCCACTTTGTCCTTTCCTTCACCCTCATCTTCCTCACTCTTTCCTCTTTTATGCTTTTTCACTCATCCTTCTTTCCCTCCTCACTTCTTCCTCATTCCTCTTCCCCCTCTTCTTGCTCTTCATTTCACCATCCTCCCTCATCTTATACCTCTCCATTTTCCTCAGGTGGATCCAGAGAAAGGAATCTCCCTGCGTTTCCCTCGCTTCCTTCGCATCCGAGACGACAAGAAGCCCGAGGACGCCACGAGCGGCGCTCAGGTGAGCCGCGTGACGGCCGGTCGGTCGCCTTTAGAGAATACGACCAACTCTCTTTGTTTGTGGCCTCCCCCAAAGATCCGACCTGTTAAGTTGCTTTCAACTTCAAGGTTGAATGCAAGTACAAGGGCGAGGCTGCTTTACTACAGGCTGTATAACAGCGGCTTTACTGCTGCCGTCTGCCTAATAAAGTGCACCAGAAGCACAGGGTAATATACGGCACCCTCACATATATTCATTGATAAAGTGTGTACTGGATGCACAGTTTAATGTATGGCGCGCTTACGCGTATGTTCATTAATAAAGCGTCTGCCAGAATCAAAGTCATGTAGAGCACACTTAGGTATTCAGTGGCAGTGTGCGTTTCTCTGGCAAGCCTCTAGGGGGAGCTGTCATAGAGCGGCATGGTCTACATCTCCCTGATATTAAGATGCGAGATTAGAAGAGAGGGATTGAGATCAATAAACAATTTCAGTAAACTTTCAAAGACATTTGGTGTAATCGTTGACTTGGGCTGGGAGGAAAACTGATTGCTGACTGTCCCTGAAGGCGTCGCAAGACATGATGGAGATGGATAGACTTGAAACAATCACTTGCCAGGATAACTGATTTCCCACTGTCCCTGAAGGCAACACAATTTAGGATGGATGGATGGATGGATGGATGGATATTCAACCTTTAAGGGCGTTCGGAATAATCACTTGGTTGTTGTAAACTGCGATTTCAGACTGTCCCCCAAGGCATCATAAGGATGATTGATTGATTGATCGAACAATCATTTACGAGGAAATGTGATTACAAAATCTCCCTGGAGGCAACACGAGACTCAATATGGATTGAAGAAACGATTCAACGGGACATTTGAAGCAATCACTTTGGGGTATAATTCGAGGGAAAGTGTGTGAATTCAGACGGTCCCTGAAGGCAACTTGAGAACCCGGCGAGAGTAGATAGAGGATATATGAATGGATTAATAGATTTCTGGCAGGTTTTATCTGAAGGCAACGGTTGACCTGAGATGGAGTGGTTGATGTATTTATTTTCAAGACAATTCTTTGATTTCAGACTGTCGTTTAAGGCCACACCAGACTTGATTAGGATAGATTGGCATTTCCAACTGAGACATTTGGAACAATCACTTCATTGGGTGAGGGGCGCTGTGATTTCAAGCTGTTCCTGTAAGCAACGCTAGACTTGACGCGGATGGATCGTGATTCACTGAACGTTTCTAACACTCGTTTCTTGAAGAATGCTGTTATTTCAGACTGTCGTTAAAGGCACCGTGAGACTTGAGGAGTGCTCGACAATATCGGTAAGCAATTAAGGACATTTGGAGCAACTCAGTTGTGAGGACGAGTGTATATCAGTCAGTCCCTGAAGGCAACTCCTGTGAAGAAGAGGTAGAAGTCGACATTAGAAACATTTAAAGACATTTGGAACAATCTCTTGGTGGTTGCACAAGACAAACAATCGCCTGTTTGTGATTTCGGAATGTCTGTGAATGCAACACTGGACTTGGTTAGTGCAGCGGTAGATTTTACCTTGTTTGTTTTGTCAGGAATACTGTGATTTCAGACTGTCCCTGAAGGCAACAGTTGACTTTATTTGGATGGATCGAGTGACAGATAGACTAAGATAGCATTTAATGACGTTTAATACAAAATCCCCCGGATTGCTGTTTGGCAAGCGCTATGATTTCACATTTCTCCCAAAGGCAACGCCAGACTTGATTAGTTTTTCTTTCAGTGCTTATGTTGTATGTCAGGAAGAATGTTATTGATTCCAAAGGATATTGGACTTATCCTCCTCTTCGTCCCTCAAGATCGCCGACCTGTACAAGAAGCAGCAGCAGATCCTGAATCAGGGAGACAAAGCCGACACGGAGGACTACTTTTGACCTGACCACGATGCCAATAAATCATCATCAATCACTGATATCATTGATATCAGCCTGAATGTAAATAAATGTATTTTTGTCAACTTGAATGGAAATAAAAGGTCCTTTTACACATCCTAAGAGAGAGTGTGTATGCGAGTCTGTGTGTGTGAATTGTGCGTGCAAATGTTTCTCCATTTGTGTATGTCAGTGTATGTGTGACTGAAATTCCTAAATGTCCTCCTCCTCCCTATCGTGGCTGTTGTTGTGCTGAATGGAAATCAAGCAGGCAGCGGAGCAGAAAATATTGAAAATGCAAATATGGAATTGAGGTGTGCTCAAAAGTCTGGGTGCTATCGGACTGCGCTGTGCACTGGCCCAAACTGTTCCAGTGCTCACATTGAAAACAAAAGACATAAAAAGTAAGAATACTGAGATGATGACGGTAAATGGGCTGTCACTTGTAAAGCGCTTTTCTACCTCTGGTACTCAAAAGCGCTTCACACTGTTACCTCATTCATCTACTGATGATGCAGCATCAGGTTCAGTATCTTGCTCAAGGACACTTCGATATGGTCGCGATGGCCGGGGATCGAAACTGCTATTGCTGACCGACATTTGAATTTTGGCCTGTTTTACTGCCTCTTCACCTCCTGGACTTGGCCTGGCTTGAATCCAAGGTGTGTCAAGGCCTACTTGAATGAGTTAGTCAGAGGGCTGGACGGTCAGCTTGCATCAGGCCTGCGCAGGTCTTCCTACGAGACCTTTGTGTCCTCTGTTCTTGTTGATTTCCTGTAGGTGGACGTCGTCCCAACACTTTTGTCCGTCATGGTGTCTGTGTCTTCGCCTCCCAATGGCCTCTTTGTCCACTGCGGTAACAAAAGCTTTGTTCTCCGCCGCCTCCTCGTCCTTCCATCCGTCCATCCCGCCTCATCCGTGGTAACAAAGGCTTTGTTCTCCACCTCCTCATCCGTCCATTCCTCCTCATCCCTCCATCTTGGCGCTGGCTGTGACATCGCTGCCATTCCAGGCCGTGAGGGAGAGAGCGGGTGGCACACACGCCGCCATTGTCCCGAGCCAAAGCCCTCAGAATATCAATAGTGTTTTTCTTCACGGCGTTGGCCACTAACCTTTAGGATCTCATTATGTTCGGCACCCCCCCTTTTTTTTTTCTCTTTCTGCACGAGCTTTTCTGCTCGCTGAAGTCAGGAAGCCTCACCCGCTGCAAACCGTTCGTTACACATTGGGGGGAAAAAAAAGCTACATTGACGAAGGGTGTCAATTTGAGGCCAGCTGCCAGTTTGCAATTGGCCTGCCGCATCCCCTTATACTCCCGCATCAAAAGGCTCCGGGAAAAAGTCGAAACGTTGAAAGAGAGGATGTTCTCAGAGGGGCCACTGACCTTCGAGTGTCAATGTCAGGTGATAACAGAGAGACTGGACGACTCACAGAAAGGCACAGAAGAACTCTAGAACATTTTCATGGATCAAACGGCGCTTGTTAGAGGACAGCAAGTTATGCAGGGTGATCAGGCTGCCGCCGATGCCGAGTGGGCAACATTTATCACATCGTATGCTGCTGTACAGTGTTAGTTAAAACCACAGGGAGTAGTCCATTGAATGAAATGACGCGCTGCAGGTAGATAGATGCCTTCGGGGAGTTTGTTCAATGCAGTGCTTACAGCAACAGCCTCAATTTTGACGTCGCCACCAAACCGCCTCCGATGCAAAGGGGGGGAAACAGCAGTAAAACAGGCCAAAATGCAGATGTCAGGATCTAAGACGGGGCTAGAGACAATTTGCATCCTAAAGCATTTACGGTACCCGAAAGTAACTTGTAAATTACTGAGACGAGGATAGAGGTAGTCTGCTTCGAGTTCCGTAACACGCAATCGCCTTTGAGACTTTCAATTTTTCCCCACTGTACAGTAATGACACTTTATAAAATCCAATTAATCATTTGCATCCTCCTTTGTGGCTTTGATTTTTATTTTTTTTTTATCATCATGCATTTACACAATACTGAGGTAGTCTCAGCTTGTCCTGGATCAGTCTACATTGTATAATGATGTCAATGTCACGAGAGGACAATGAGGCCTTTCTTCTGCATGCGATGCAGCTTCTGGAGTGCTGGCACCAAATTCTGGAGCAGCCCCCCCATATAGTCGTCCTCAGACCCCTACAGACCTCCACCAAACTGCCACATTTCTTGCCTCTATTTTGACCTGTGATGTGGCAGATGGTTCGTTTGGTCGTGTGGTGACGTTGGCCGACTCTATTAGGAGAGGTGGTAATTTGTCACCAGTGGACGAAATGTCTACCGCCGGCCCCCCTCCCAAGATCCCTGAGCATGCAGGAGGTGCCAGGGAGAGCATGATGATCAAGACCTACGTGTCTTTCTTGTCCTCCAACATCATCGCTCATGCCTACCCTCAGGTGTTTACATGCTGACTAATGACTGCTAAGAACTTTCCAAACCCTTTTAGTTTGAACGCTACTCCTTCCAAATGATTATATGCAGCTCTGGGAATATTTTGTGAGAAAAAATGCATCCAATTCTGCAATGTGTGCTCCACATGCTGGCAGTTTTTAACTTCTGTTGAACCCAGCAGGACAGGCCACATCCATGCTTTGAATTGAAGGAAACATCAAGTGTCCCAAGATGTCGATCTGTTCAGGGTGGTCCGACCTGGGCTCGGTTCACTAACTGGACCAGCTCAGACATCTCTGGAGGGCTCGCAATGAGGCTGCAGCACCACGTATACTCCTGTAGTAGTCTTTATTGAACCACAAAGAACATGGTGAGATTGTCAGGGAAGAAGTGGATTGCTCTGGCTGTTGTAGCTCTATCAGGATAACACAAAAGTGAGGAAATGGGTGAGATCTGGACATTTCGGATGTTGTTGGCTTCATGAGTGCGGACATTTACTGTACGTGTTTGGGGACACGCGAACAAGATGTCAGAGGTGCTCGTCCCTCTGCCCGTGTTGTCCTTCATTTGTCTCTGTTCCAGTTGTCCTGGCCTCAACTTTCTGGCCTGGCAGCGGCGGCGACACGTTCCGGCGTGGGGGCGCTCAATGCGTGCCTTTGTGCGTCCCAACGGGGCGGGAGAAAGCGCCATTGAGGCCTTGGGCCCGGGCCCCGTCCCCCTCGTGCTCCATTGTGTCAGCAGGAATCTGGCGGGAGGGACTCCAAAGACTTTACGGCCTTTGTTCTAACTTCTGAGCGGACTGGACCGCCGTGACCCAGACCTAAATGCCCTACCGCCACACTTCGTGCCCATAAAAATACCAACAGAAATCGTGGATCAGTTGAGCCACTGAGAACTGGAGTACCTCCTTTGTGGATAAAAATGAAAGCAATATGATGATCAAATTTGATCCAAGTTCAAAATCATTGTCTTTTTTCAAAATTCTTCATCAATGTGTCTTTTTTTTGTATTTCTTTAATTCATCATAAAATCACAGGACCATACAGACAAAAAAAAGGTCTGATCAATTTTGAGTACAGGGAGGTCTTGAAAGGCCTTTATTGGCTGAGAGTGGTTCGAGCTGGTCTAAAGTGGAGCAAGGTGGTCTAAGGTGGTAGTTCTAGATGGTCTAGAAGGGCGAAGGGTACTCCAGAGTTGGTCCAAAGTAGGTGAGAATTGTCTTGACTGGTTTGAAGTTGTCCATTGTAGTCTTGAGTTGTTCAACGTGGTCTATGGTGTACTTAGGTTGGTACAAGGTAGTTTCAAGTCGTCTAAGATTGGTCCATGGTTGTCTGGAGATGGTCCAAGTTGGACTATAATGGTCTGAGGTTGGTTCGTGGCAATTTCAAGTTGTCCAAGATGTTTCCGAGTGGCCCAAGTCTGTGGAGGTTTGGTCTAAGGTGGTCTAGAGTCATCCAAGTTGATCTCAGGTGACCCAAGGTGGTATTGAGTGATTCAGAGGATTCCCGAGTTGGTCCAAATTTGTCCAAAGCCATCTCGAGTCATCTAAGGTTGGACCAACTTGGCCTAAAGTCATCCAATTTCAACTAAGGTGGGCCAAGGTGTTCTAGAGTGGTCCAGTTAGTGTTCGATTACTCCAAGATTGTCCAAAGTGGTCTAGGGTTCTATAAGGTCGGCTTGTATATTTAAAAGAAGTATTTCCTGAAATTCGAGCACTCTTACAATCAATGTCACTTCCTGTCATTAACTTGAGGGATTAACATCAGCATCCAAATTCCCAGAGGGTGGGTCTCTATCAGGGATGGCGGTTCTGCGTGGACCCCTTGGAAGTGGGGGGTAAGGAGGAGGAGAGTTCCTCGGGCCGGGGCCGAGCGAGGGGTGTGTCCCCCTATAAAGACTCCTCACACCGTCGGGCCTTCTGTTGCTGTCTTGTGCCTCTTGGCTCCATCCTTTGTCATCGTCGTCATCTTCTTCACACACTCTCCAGCAGAGTGGGACTCTTACACCACCGAGACCGGTCACTTGGGTGTCTGTCTGCGCTTTGTGTGTGTTCATCACCCCTCTTGATTCCTTCACGTCGGTGGGAAGTCCACACTTGCCCCAGACCATCATGCTGACCCTGGTGGCACTGGCGTCCCTCCTCGTCCTGGCCACAGGTAAAGAAAAAAAAAAACATACTCATACACCTGCACAACGTACTGAAAAGCAAGTATGTGTTGCTATAATCTACATAGTCAGAATTGTTTTAATGAGGTGGAGGGGAGGGGGTAGCAACCTGAAAAAAAATGTAAGGAAAGAGCTACATGTACTGGACAATAGTGACATTGAGTTTGGGTGTGTGGGCGGTGTTATGCAGAAAAAAAACTGCAAACAATAATTTGGTTTTCTTTGCGCGTTGTCTTTTTAAGATAAGTGGAAATACGTGTTTTGCGTTGGACAGTGGTGATTGTGTGTGTGTGTGTGTGTGTGTGTGTGTGTGTGTGTGTGTGTGTGTGTGTGTGTGTGTGTGTTCATGTGGGCACGTGTATCGCCATATCTGAGTTGTTTAGTATTGCAAAATGAAACAATTTTTCCTTCGTCTTCCAAAATAATGGTCGGGACAAAAACTTATTGTGTGTTCTGGTTAAAAAGGGGCAAAAGAATTAAGAAAATTGGACGTGGATTTTTTTTTTTAAGGTGACAATATGCAATGTGGATGTGCATTGATCCGCCCTTTATCTTCATGTTGAAACTTTTTTTTTCATGTTTTAAATACAAAGAAATTAGAAAAATTTTGAAAAAAGAAATGAAAATAATTTTTGTGAATTTCAAATATTTTTCAAAATTGTAAGTTAATTTGACATGTTCATGAATGAAAACAAATGAAGCAATACTAGCTTTGCTTCAGATTCTTTTTTTCTGATAACAAAAACGACAAATTATTTTAAAGTAATTTGATATGTTAGTGTTTCATCTGATATATTTTTAGATTTTAAAAAAAATATCGGTAGTGAGAGAAAAACCTTTTTGTAATCTGTTTTGCAAGATTAGCATTTTCCTTCCGAATTACAATCCATGTTTCATACGTGGTTTTACCTCACCATTTATGTTTTCATGTTTATATCGTGATATTATAATCGCATGTTCAAATGTGCTATGTGCCTCCTCCCACTAGTTATCATGACAGACACGTTGATGCCACCGATCGGTCCACAGCATCTCCTCCTTAACGACCACTAAGCTGCTTAGCGGACGATTAATTGACTCAACTTTAATGAACTCCACTATCGTCGTCATTAATTGACACGTTGCGATCCTTTCGGATGCTATACGACTCTCCACAAAAGCTACAGCACATCGGTATCCCCCCTTTTTTTTTGCCGCACATTATTAAGATGTTACTCCATGCGGTCAGATTTTTTGACAGTCTCATATTTTCCCGGTCGGTGAAATATTGATTTAGTGCTTGAGAGGCAATTAGCATCAATCATCATTCACACGCTATGAGTGACACATTCAATATTTTCCCACTACATTATGCTTTGATTGGGATGATCATGTATAAGATCACCATATGCAATATTTCCACTTTTTGCATGCCCTACTTCCCCCTAGAAGGGTATTTTTTTTTCTTATTTTTTGGGGCTCCCAAGTGTTCCTGTTGACCAAACACAGAATGGTCCTCTGAAGCTGCATTTTCACCTAAACTTTGAGGAATTGTACTTTGAGGCACGAGTAGCTTCTGGACCTTTCAAACGAATCGTATATTCCGCATTATAAGGTGCTTCGTAGTATAAGGCACACCTTCAACGAATGGCCTATTTCAAAACTGTTTTCAAATATAGGGCGCACCGCATTATTGATAAGGCGCATAAGAACAGAAGCTACAATAATGGCTGCATTTGCATTATGCGTCCACTAGATGGAGCTCCGCTAAACGGAACACAATACAATCCCGCTTTATTTATATCGAGCTTTCACAACCGCTGCAGCTGTAACAAAGCGCTTGACAGAACATTTAAAATTCTACGTCCAAGAAATCAGAATATTGATCCATATATAAAGCGCTTTGGATTACAAGGCGGACTGTCGGCTTTTGAGAAAATTGAATGCTTTCAGGTGCACCTTATAGTATGGAAAATACGGTTCAACCCTGCCGCCCCCCAAACAGGGTTATGAAAAAAAAAACACCCGTAAAACTAAATTTAGACAATATCGTATTTCCTGTTGACATGCAATGGTCATCGAAGCTGCATTTTCACCGAAAGATTTCGGAACTTTCAGGTCTCTGTACACCTAGTTGCTGGAACCAAAAACTCAATCATGAGAGTTCCAGGAACCTCCAGGGAGGATGTGAAGTCCTGAACATATCTGATGAGCGACAAGGGTGATTTAGTTGTCGGAAGTACATGTGGCGAAATTTATTGGAATTATTGGGGTGAAAAGTAAACCCTGCTCGGGAGTGGAGTACTTCGGAAAGCTTCAGGAATTTTAGTGCCGTTTGTATCTGCAGCACTGAACATGTCTACCTGAAAACTTTCAGTTCCAGCAAATAGCAACAGCTGATCTCTGCACCTTCCCTCTGTGCAGTGCCTGAGCCGTCCCAGGCCATTGTGATTTACACAGGCTGGGAACGTCACGCCCTGGTGGGCACCGAGGTGCGGCTCTCCTGCTCTTTCTTCTCCTGGCGCTGGACCTCTGAGGACGTCACCTTCTCCTGGACCTACAGGCCCGACGGCGCCAGGGATAGCATCTCTGTAAATACAAGCGCAAACACACACACACAATTTTCTAAGTGGAATAAAAAAAAAAATTGGAAAATCAGTTAAACCCGAATGAGGGCAAGTTATAGAAAATAGACGGCGAGAACCATATTTGGCAACCAAGTGGATAGGAAAGGTGCGGCATGGTGGTCGCCTGGTTAGCACATCCGCCTCACAGTGCAGTGCTCCGGGCTTCGATTCCAGTTCCGGCCTTCCTGTGTGGAGTTTGCATGTCCTCCCCGTGCCTGCGTGGGTTTTCTCCGGGTACTCCGGTTCCCTCCCACATTCCAAAAATATGCGCGGCAGGTTAATGGAACACTCGAAATTGTCCCTTGGTGTGAGTGTGAGTGCGGATCATTGTTCGTCGATGTGTGCGCTGCGATTAACTGGCAACCGGTTCAGGGTGCCCCCCCGCCTTCTGCCCGAAGACAGCTGGGATAGGTTTCAGCACTCCCGCACCCTCGTGACGGTAAGCGGATTAGTAAATGGATGGATGGTTAGAAAAGGCACTTGAACGATGTGATTTCCCCCAGCCAATCAGTGAGGAGAGGACGGGCTAATGAGGTAAAAGTTGAAAGTGTGACTTCTTAATTAATATCACCATGTTTGCACTTTGCATGCAAGCTTGCAAATCTTTTTTTTTTTTTTTCATTTCGCCGTTACCCAGTTATCGTCCCCTCATCGTCCTCTCCCATCGCTCCTCTAATCTGGGCTTTCATCTTCCCCCATCCTGTCCACCTCCTCCTCCTCTTTTCTCATTATCTCGCTCGCCTTCCGCACCTGTCCTGACGTGGCCTCGTTCACATTTCTTCTCCTTTTGGCGGAAATTGAGGCGGCTGCTTCATATTTCCTTCCTGCTGCGACGCTACTGTTTGAGTCATTCAGTCAAGTATGTTTTGGCGCAAATTTGTACAGAAATCATTTTCATTAGTAGCCCAAAAAATATATTTTTAAAGTTCTGGATTTTTGGAGCAATTGGAGTAACTTTCTATCGAAAGCTTCTACCCTAATAGAATGTTTTTTTTTTTAAATTAATTGCAAATAGTTATAGACAAATAGCTATCTTTCATTTTTAAAAGTTTATATAAATGAATAATTTCACTCATTTTCCTAATTCTTGAAAAATTGTAGCAGCATGTTTAGCTAGTAGTGGCAAGTCATCCATCCATCCATCCATCCATCCATCCCTTTTCCGATCCTCTTTTATCCTCACAAGGGTTGTGGGGAGGTTGCTGAAGCCTATCCCAGCAGTAGGCGGGGGACACCCTGAACCGGTTGCCAGTCAATCGCAGGGCACACACAGACAAACAACCATCCGCCCTCACCCTCACACCTCGGGACAATTTCGAGTGTTCAATCAGCCTGCCATGCATGTTTTTGGAATGTGGGAGGAAACCGGAGTACCCGGAGAAAACCCACACAGCCCCGGGGAGAACATGCAAACTTCACACAGGAAGGCCGGAGCTGGAATTGAACCCGGTACCTCTGCACTGTGAGGTCGACGCACGAACCGCTGGTCGTCCCTAAATGACACGATGTTTTCAGATCTTCCACTACACGGGCGGGGTGCCCTACGTGGACAACAAGGGACCCTTCAGGGACCGACTGGAGTTTGTGGGGGACCCGGGCCGGCGCGACGGCTCCATACTGCTCAAGAATTTGGAGTTCAGCGACAACGGGACCTTCACCTGCGACGCCAAAAACCCACCCGACATTGTCGGACGGCCCTCCAGCGTGCGCCTGCTCGTCTTTGAGAAAGGTCAGACGCACGCGCCTGCCCGCGTGAGCTAACTTCCGCCTGTAGCTCCCACTGCAATTCTAATGTAGACTCTGCCTTGACGTTATTTTTATGCATTCTTTCAGTTTTTATGATTTCTTTACGGGAAAAGTTTTAGAACATTTTTAAAAATTTGCGAAATAATAAATATATTTTTTTAAATAAATTAGAACAGATTTGTATTAAAAATAAATATACAGCACAGTTTTGTACACCATTTAATTTGTCGAAAACCATTTTTTGTTTGTACATTTTTGTACTTTTGCTCACTTTTCACTGGATATATTTTTTGACGATTTCATCCTTTTTGTACAAGTTTGTCCATTTTTGTTCAATTTTGTACAAAAAGTCATCTATCTTGCAGAAAAAAATAGTTTTAGTTTCGTTTGTACTTTTATGTACCTTCCCTCCCACTTTTTTTTCCCACACTTATAAATGTGTCCATTTGTGACCGATTTTCGACAATTTCGTTTAATTTTGCACGAAAAGTGATGCACTTTGACTTGTTGCAAAATTATTTTGGTTGTGTGGTTGTAAATTTCCTCACCCTTTTCAACAATGGGTAACCGTGTACAATTTTGTACAATATCATACAGTTTCATAGCGGTCCATCCGAACCGAAAGGTTTCATTCGAACGCCGAACGTTTGAAATTGCGGGGCGGACGCGCTGACCACGACTGCCATCATTGATCCACGAAGTGCCGCATGAATAATGCAGGATTCCTCTCATTGGAAGTCATTGGACTTATCTTTGAGATGTTTATCATTTGCTGAAGCCGCCGACCTTTTTCCTCTTTTCTGCCGCAACTTTATCACTCTCATGTCACTTTTTTTTTTTTTTTTTACCATCACATTTTTTAACACATCTTTGGCTCATCGCTTTATTGTCACTTTTTTTTGTTGACACATTTTTACTGACATTTATATACTGTTATGACATTTGCCACTTTTTACTTTGGCTTTTTTTGCAGTTATTTATTGGGACTTTTTATCGTCAGGTTTTCTGTCGGCACTTAATTAACTATTTCAGGGACAGCGGTTACGACAGTGGACAGCTCATTATGTTATCAGGGTGCATGAAAGGGTTGAAAGGTCATTTGTTAATTTTCACCAGCAAAGGTTTGAGTATCGCTTTTTACCTGCACTTTTTTACCATCACATTTCTTTTCAACATTTTTTTTTTTTTGGTCTTTTTTTTTTTTTTTTTTGTCGCTTTTTTTCCAATTTTTTTTTTTTTTTAACCATAGTATCTATACTATTCCTATTTTTGTCTCCTTTTTATTTGTACTTTTTACGTCAGTTTTTCTCTGGTCAATGAACAACACTCGTCACTTTTTTCATGGTCACACTTTTCATTGTGTTTTATATGATAATTATATTATTAATTTTGTTATCGATCTATTTTAGAAATAATTATATTATTAACCACATTTTGACAGTCCCTTTTTAGCCTAGTATTTGTAACACTTTTTACTTTCAATTTTTATCAACATTTATTGACTGTTCCAACATACAACTCTTTAGTGTTACTTTATTGCCATCAATTTCACTCCCACTTTTGGAAAACCACTTTTTTTTTTTTTTTAACCATCGTTTTATCTGATTTTACCAACATTTTTTTCGGGCATCACTTTTTTGACATTCCTTTTCTGTTGACAATTTCTTTTTAATCATCATCTTTCACCGTAATTTCTTTACCATCACTTTTTAAGGTCACATTTAACTTCTTTTTTTTTTTTCTCATCACATTTTTGACCATCATTTTTTTTTAAACCATAATTTATTCTTTTTTAACCATCATTTTTTTACGTCACGTTTTTCTACCATCAATTTGCTGTAATTTCTTTTTCAACTTTTTTTTTCAACTCATTTTTTCCGTTATTTTTTGCAACACATTTGTTCCTTCTCTTTTTTCACCAGCAAATTTTTTACCCTCACTTTTATTTTCTTATCACTTTTTTGCCACTTTTTCATCAAAGTTTTTACCACCATGTTTTTACAATCACTTTTTTTTCATTACTTTTCAATTTTCTATTGTATTTTTTTCTCTGTTGCTTTTTTGCTGTCACATTTGGTACCGTCACTTTTTTTTTTTAATGTTCTAAATCTTCCCTCCGTGTTGCTGCTTTCCGTTGCAGTGCCTATCCAGGCGGGTGTGATCACGGGCTCCATCATCGGCGCCGTCCTGGGCCTGCTGCTGCTGATCGTGGTCATCTACTACCTGATGCGCTTCCTGGTGGCGCGCCGCGTCTTCAGCCTCAACGTCAGGTCAGTGCAGGGCCCTGAACGGACACTGCGACTGCACACCGGCTGCCTCGGGCTCCGCCCCAAGCCCGAGCCCCTCCCGGGCACCGACACCTGCATCGCCTAGTGGTCTACCACTCCCCCGCTAGCTCACGTCCAGTCGGTCTCGACTGCTCACCTACCTGACGTTTGGGTGTGATGGGCAAGAACCCCGTTTTGAATGACCTAAAATGCCAATTGAAAGGTCAAAGGAGTACATTATTTTTGTTATTTTCAATGTTGCCATATTTTTATTGATTTATTTTTGGGTGGTGGTGGGGGTGCTTTCTCATTCTTGTATTGCAGCAAGATTACTGACATTTTTGTGTCATGACATTGCAACTTGAACCCTATTGATTTTGAGGGAACGAAACTTTATTATGATTTTATTAATTTAGTAATGTCATGACAACTATCCTACTGGTTTTTGAGTGACCTATCAGGGCTGAAAGATCCGAGACGTTTGCATTATTTGTCCAACCTATCCTCTTTTTCTGGGGATGATCAACTCTATTGAGTGTCATGCTAATATGACAGTATTGATTTTGAAACGCACAAATTGGAAAAGAGCAAATGAAATCTTTTTTTTTTTCCCTCCCTGATTTTCAATCAATTTTCACAGCAAATTTTAATCAGAGATGGCCTTGTGTTCCTAAACATAATTTGAATGCTGATTTAAGAAATGTATTTCATTTTTCTCGCATGTCCAGATTTTTGAGATTTTTTTTTTTGTTTGTTTGTTTTTAAGTCGGACCTTGAAAAACTTGCACAATATGGATTTGGCATTGTAATTTATAGCAATGACATTTCACAAAAAAAAAAAAAAAAACACCTGCTGCGGAACCCAACTTAATCCATAAGTGCATACTAAATATATTACTGTAATCCATATTATTGCTAATATATAGTTATTGTTATGAAAACCTTATTTACTAGAAAAAGCAATAAGGGAAAATTAGTGCCAAAAAAAAAAAAAAAAGCACCTCGAAAAGTTTACTTGCCTCTCAGATTAAAACGTGACGAGGATGACAAGAACTGTATTGGTTTTCTGGGACCGACATTGGTAACAGGTTCAAAAATGACTTCCCGCCTCTTGTGATTGCGACTTTTAAAAAATACTACTCCCTCCTTCCTCTCCGGTTTTCGACAGAATCCTTTTGGTTTTGAGCGTTGCGACCTTCTGAAAATTCGCCCCCGTTGCCCAAGCCCCTGAGCACCACCCCTGATGCGCGCTCAAGTGATTTAGCCTGATTGCAATCTTCATCTGCGTGTTATCCGCCGGATAATCCGGCGCAAGGGTGCAATGACGCCGCGTCCGTCATCCCACCGGTCGATGAGCTCGTCGCCGCCGCCATAAAGACATCCTGACTTCTGTTTGTTTTTGTGTTTTGTCCTCCAGTAAACACGGCAAGAAAAAGAAGGAGGGATCACAGCAGAGACAGGCAAGTTCACAAGTTCATGCATTTTTAATTTTTTTTTTTTTCCCCCTCTCGCTCCTCGTCTTCCGGCTCCTCGCCTAATCACACGCCGCCTCCCAAAACAAGCAAGCAAGCAAACCTATTGATTTGGAGTGATTTTTAACAAAAAGACTGTCATGCTATTATAATAGCAATGTAAAAGAACCTGATTTTTTTTTTCCTTCGTGTGGTAAAAAAAAATTCTTTGTGGGCTGACTAATTCATTTTTTATATTTAGATTTCATCGGCTGGCTAATTTAATTGCCCCATATTGGCCCTTTTCAAATCGTTTTGCCGATTTTTGAATTCACGTTCCTGACAATTAGCACATTAGAAAATGAGACCAAAATGACATTCAAACACTTAAAAGGCGATCACTTTTTGGGTTGTTTTTTTTTCTTTTTTTTTCAGTCTGCTTTAAAGTTAAACTACTACTCAAGGACAAAGTATTGTGAAACATTTGAATGTTCTGCCTGTAATCTTTTTTGTTATGTGAATCATTATGTATACTTTTTAATTTAATGGGACAATGAATCAGTTATCAGAAATGGATTCTTCCAAATATCAGAATCGGCCTCAAAAAAAAAAAATCCAGATGGTGCAGTTGATCTCAAGGGTTGCGATGTCACAAAAAGAACCCTCTTGATTCTGAGCACTGACAAATCTTAAAAGATCCTTCTTGGCTTTGAAGAGTGCAACATTAAGTCGAAAATTTTGGTGATTTTGAGCGTTGCAAGCATTTGAAACGAGCCATTTTAAAACATTTCGGATGACTGCCACAACAAAACCCCTCTTCCACGAAGGCCTCCAACCAAAACAAAGTCTCTCTTGTTATTATGCTTCCCAACTACAGGGGGCACCAAACCGCCTCTTTGATTCATTGTTGTCACTCGACAGATCTCCTGCCCCTCACCCCCCACCCCACCGCGGGTCCCACTTTCACCATCTTCTTCTTTTTCTCTTCTTTTAACTGTCAGATGATTGTCAGGTTACTCTCCAGTGCCACCGGGCACTGTGCAAGCGTGTGTGTGCGTGTGCGTGTGTGAGGAAGCCCAGGCAGGGCAATGTGGTCGTTGCTTGGTTGCCGTGACGACGCTGTCACGCATGTCAACCTCGCTGCTTTTTAAGTTATTTATTCATATATGCGAGCGCACACACACACACACACGCACGCAAAGAGCGCCCTGTGGCACTCGATGTACGCCGTCAAACACACACACATATACACACCCACACAATCACACGGGCACACAATCTCACGCATGCACATGTGCGCACCCGTAGTCGAGCACAAATTGACATATGCGTCGACACATATGCACACGTGGCCAATCGCACGCGCACACACACACACACACACACACACACACACACAAATAGATATCCACTCAGATGTGTGCATGCACACACACGCGTGCACACACACATACATGTTCACACATTTGCTCACACACTTGCTCACACATCCAGAGTTGTGGAATGATAATTGCGGCTCGCGCTTTGTATCGATTGGAGCTCCTCTTTCCTCCCCCTTCCTCCCTCCTCACCTTTGACTCCCTCCGCAGGCCTGGAGGAGCATCTGCCCATCCCC
>NW_017806034.1:380547-401339 GCF_001891065.2 Hippocampus comes
ACAGAAACTAACTGTTAGCACGGATGGTTGTTGGTCGATCTGTGCCCTGCGATTGGCTGGCAACCGGTTAAGGGTGTAACCCGCCTGGTGCCCGAAGACAGCTGGGATAGGCTCCCTTGTGAGGATAAGCGGATAAGAAAATCGATGAATGGATGGATATTACAGAAATATAGTTGTTACTTTTTGCATGAAGGTACGAATCTGCAATTTCACAAAAACGTAATGGTTTTAAAAAAAGAGGTCAAATGTTGTACAAATTAGTCTTTTATTTTTTTAACATATGTAATTCTACAAAAAAAAAAATCCAAAAAATAAACAAGTAATCTGATGGGCTTTGCTGTGTGTATATACACATGCATGTGCGTGTGTGTGGGGAGGGGGCGGGAGGTGGGGTCATAACCGAATTGTCATGAGTACAGGTTTATGGAGCCCACCTGTCACGGTGTCCCATCCTAATGCATGGTTCCCTCTTTTGTCCTCCCGCCCCTCCAGCTCTGGACACCGCCCCCCCTCACTCTCGCCCCCCGCCCTTAAAAGGAAGTTTCTCCGCCCCCTGCCTCACCCTCTTTCTCACTTCTTTCACTCTCTTCTCCTTTTTTTTAAATGGACTTTCTCTCCCCTTCACCACAGCGCCACTCGAGTGACTCTCCACCCTTGTTCTGCCCCCGCCCCCCTCTCTGTCCCTGCTCCCCCACAGGGCCCCGCGCCAGCGGCCGACCCCGCCAAGCCGAAGGCCTCGGAAAAGAAGAAGCAGGAGTCCCGCAAGGACCGCAAATAGGATAAGGGGCGGGGCTGGGGCGCGCTCCTTGGGCGCCTGCTCCGGCCCGGGCAGGACGGGGGGACGGGTGGCGGAGGGGGTGCGGCGGCGGCGGTAGAGGACGCCGCCGGGCGGGTGTTGATGACCATCGAGCTGGAGCTGACCCGTAAGAACGGCCAGGAGGGCCCGGGGGGCGGCCCCTCCAAAGCCCCCGGCCTCCTTTCTCGCCTCGCCCGGCAGCTCACCCTCAAATAAGGGGTGGGTGGGCACCCGTGGCGAGGTTGTACCGCCTGTCATCCGAAAGTGCAGTGGTATCGATTGAGATTGATGATTGTGACGTCGGCGCGATCTCGTCCCAGCCTCATTTTGACGCTGCCCGCTTGCTTGTGCCCCCACCCCACAGGGGCACCGCCCTGCTTCCTGCTCCCCTCACCACTTCTTGTGAATGTTTCAATACTCTCTTTTAACCACTGTCCTCTCTCTCCTTCTCTCTCTCTCTCTTTATCTCTCTCTCCCCCATCCTTCTTCTTCTTTTCTTAGATAAAGGTCTGACTCCTCCGTGACGCCTCCGCCTCTCTAGTCTGCCTGACGCACCCCCCCTTCTCCTTTCCCCTCAGTCGTCATTACTTCCCATTATATCTCGTCCTTAAAGGCAGTCTATAAGAAGAATAGATGCCCCCTCTATGCCCCCGCCACCTGTGCCCCCACCCCTGCACTGTCAGTGGTTGTGTCAAATAATTTCCTCACCGGAGTCCCTTTATGCACTCACCGGGCCACGCGTAAAAAAAAAAGTGTTGAAGGCCTAACGACGCTCATAACCGGCGCCACAGGAGCCCACCAGACGCCCCTCGGGCCGGGCCGGAGCCTCCTGAATCTTTTTTTTTTTCCCTCTTTATGACTCAATCTGGCGGGAAGCACGTGACCAAGCCCCGGCCAGACCTCGGGGCACCGTCGACAGAGATA
This sequence comes from Hippocampus comes, assembly GCF_001891065.2. Taxonomy (NCBI): domain Eukaryota; kingdom Metazoa; phylum Chordata; class Actinopteri; order Syngnathiformes; family Syngnathidae; genus Hippocampus; species Hippocampus comes. Next base: position 382,268 of record NW_017806034.1, read on the forward strand.
GCAGTCCTGCCCTTTTTCAGATTAATTCATCTGCATGATGCAAAAAAAAAAAAAAAAAAAGAAAAATAAAAGAGAAAGAATTGTCGATTTTCTTTAGATTAAAAAGAAAACATTTTTTTTTGTGGAAAGACATTTAAATATTCAAAAAAACAAGGGTGGAATTTGGGGGAGGTCATAACAAGGTCCAACATTTTCAAGGTCAAAGTCATAATTTGGGGGAAATGCCACAATATGCATGTTTTAATTGAAAAAAAATTCAGACTAAAGTAGATTTTTGTTTGTTTTTTTGGGGGGGGGAAGAAACCGAATATATTTTGGGGAAGATAAGTTATCATTTTAGAGGAATAAAGACTTAAATAATAAAGAATAAAGACACTTTTGGAGGGGAAATACCTGATTAAAATGGTAATTTTCCATTGAGGACAATGCAAATATTCCAAGAACAAAGATGTTTATTTTTTGCCTGGAAACAATTTTATTTTAGTGTAGAATAAAAGTCACCCCCTCCCCTTCCAAGATAAAACATCATATTTTTGGGGGAGAATGCCAGAATAACTCAGTATTATTTCGAAAGAAAAAATCCGACCAGTACCATTAAATCCGTCTTTCCATGATAAAATTAACAGCAACATAAAACAAACATGTTGGACTTTGTGTTGCCGCTGTTTTTTTCTCGGCCTGGCGCTACGTCGCCCTCCTCTGGCCCCAGGTGGAGTTTAATGGCATCCATTTCTGCCCGCCTTCACGAATAACGGCTGCGCATTTCCCGGCCGAGCCAGCGGGTCGGCGTTTGGGTGGTGGCGCATATGATTTAGTGTCCGCCGTTTCGCCTGGCAGGCCAGCGACTGACGAGCATGGATGACGTCACGGGGCTGGAGGGCGGGCGGCGGACAGAAGCTACTTAAGACGGGACTGTCCTCCTTTTTTCGCCCCCCCAAAAAAAAAAATCTCGCTGCCATCCCGCGTCACCATCACGTCTTTGGCTTTTATCTCCTTCCACTTCCTGTCATCTGGCGGCTCCGCAGAATAGGACTCGGCACAATCCACTTTGCTCGTTAAGACTCTTCTTATCGGACTCTCAGCTTCCCTCCCTCCTTCATTTGCCCTTCAAACAACCCCGCCCTCCCTTTGCTCTCCTGGGGAGCCGTGCGGTCCTCGCCATCCCGCACCTTCTGACCCTCCTCCCGTCTTTTGTTCCAATGCCAAGATGCTCAACCTCTGCCCCCCCCGACTGGCCAAAGGATGTTGGGTGTGTAAAGCCGCATTCCCACCAAAGGGTCTCGTTGGCTTTTGGCTCGGTATGCTTGGGAAGGTGAATACCTGACCCGGCTCGTGTTTCTTGGGAGGTTTAATCGCTGCATCTAAAATTAGTCAAACGGTAAATTGTGTAAAGCGCAGACAGCCTCTGTTGTTTTCGATGATTTTTTTTTTTTTTTTGCTCCGCCTCAATAACTGAAAGCTTTAGCGATCTCAAACATAAAATAAAAATGTAAATCAGTAAAGTCAAAAGGGAACTTGAGGAAAGACCCAACACCTGAAAACCTGAGCTACCTAGACGCAATGACATTATTTTAAATATTTCGGGATTTTTGTCTTTTTTTTTTTTTTTTTTGCTTGGCAGAATTCTCTGTAGGCCGAGTTTGTGTGGGTCAGTGAGCTTGGCTGCTGCGCACACAGCAGCGAAAGGAGAGGGAGAGTCGGCAGGGACAGGAAGTCAGACCAGAAATTGCCATGGGGGATGTTTTTGATGAACTACCAATTATTTGGGTTCCGAATGGAATTGCCAAGAATTGCGTACTGATCTGGAGCCAAACGAGGCTACTTGGTGGAAACACGGTTCATCGTGTACGTCGCGCTACACATCAAAACAACGTTAGCCTAAGTCAAGCGTTGGCTGCACATCCTTGGCCAAGTCTCGGTTGTCTGGTAGTCTTCAAAGGTGCTCCCCTGTCCTCCAAAAACCAAACCACGAGCCAAACGGCACATCGGCAGACGTCAAGCTTGGGGATGGCCGAGACTTGAATGTTCCTTTTTGAAAATTCCGAGCGATCTGGAATGCTTGTAATCGTACTAAAACGCCTTGTATGTTTTATGAGCTGTATTAGGAGCAATGTAACATTCCCTCATTTGAAATTGACTTCATCTCAAGTTGTTGATGTTTGTTTCATTTTTTTTTACATTTATTTAATTTAACGCATGTCGTCACTCTAATTGAATGTGTAATATGTTGTAAAAAGAACGCGAATAAAACATTTAAGTCCACCAGGTTTGCCGTCCTTCATGACCTAGCTTACAGTACAAGCGGCGGGAAAAACGTTAGCTCATGTAGCCCCCGCATGCACACCAAGTGTCTACACCGATTTTTTTTAATGTTCTTGGCACAGTGGCTAACGCACGATCATGTCAAAGCCAAAAGGTAAGCAGAGCTGCAGCATTAGCTTAAGGCTAATGGCTCGCCCACAAGTGATAATGATGCCAACGGATCCGATTTCACCACGGAAAGACATAGCGATATATATGCTGTAAAAACACATCTATAATTCTCTTTCCTTGGGGTATTTTGATAAAAGCAAGTTAACGAAACACCTGGAGAGTGTTTCTAATTGTCAAAGGAAAAAAAAAAAAAAGCATGTCTCCAAAGTGTGAAAACTTATGATGAGGTGTTAATTTGTCTCTAATGGCGGCTTCCCATTGAAATGAATGGCAATGCCATGAATCTATACCAAATAAAGTGACTCATCTGTCTGATGCGCACGAGTGCAGAAGAAGGAACAGAAGGCAAGAAGCCAAAAAGCACACGTTGCCAGCCAGCGTGAAAATATGCTAAGGCTGGTGGTGTCACAGGATCATCGGCAGCATCTGTCGCGAGGGCCCGCTAGCGTATGCTCCCAATATGCTAATGCTAATATTAGCCATGGGCCCCACACGCCGCCTCCCCACCTGAATTTGAACGGTGACTGTATTATTAATTTTATTATTATTTTAACCTTACGGTGACCAGATGTGTCCGCTTTGTGCGACAAAAGCACGGCCAATTTTAAATTTCATTCACTTCGTCGGCATGTATTACTCCTTGAGCCGTGGCTCGTGTCCCTCGATGGACCCACCTTCATTCATGGAAAAATATCGGTGTCATGATCAATATCGGCGATACTGGCCCTGTATTGACTTGGGACTGGTTCACAAAAACACTTCAAAGCCATGAAAATTCATTTAGATTGATCAATTTGATGCATGCAATCTAATAAATAAGTTTCACTTAACGCTTCATTGCTCAAATTTCCCATTGCATCCACGTCATTATGTGTTTCTGTTGACTTGGTTTCGGTGAGCTTTCCATTTGTTTCCCTCTTTTGTCATGATTTCCTTTGTCCCACGCTCATGACTTGTCTCGCTCGTTATCTTTTTGTTTCCACCTGTTCTCGTTATCTCTGTTCCCCGTGTGAACCAATCAGCTCCCTCCCTCCCACTCGTGCACCTCAGCCAGGTGTGCCTCATCGTCTCGTCAATTTAATTATCCGTTCATTGTTGCTGATGCTGTTGGTTCGAGTCGCGCCATGTTTTCCTTGTGCGATGACGCTATTCAACATTTGATATTTGAATCTACTGCACAGTATATCAGTACCTACCAGGCTACCACTATCAGCAACTACTGCAGTACAGTACGATACAATGCTACGTTGTATTCCATCGTTGTGGTGGCTGCTGCCTGCTTTCGTATGTTGCCTCCTCAGATTGATGACATGTTGTTGCGAGGAGCGGCCATGTTTGTGCATTAGTGTTGGGGGTGCTTTGAAGCAGGTGGAGGTCACCCGCTGAGCACCTTTGTCCCTTCCAGAGGAGAGATGAGAATGAGTGAGCCTGGTGGGCCTGCGGGGCTCGCGTTACCCCCGCCCCTCCAAGGATGTCAGGCCCCCCCGAAAAAGACACATGTGGAATGGGTGGTGCGAACTGTAGCGCTGGTTAAGTGCCGTCCTTCACTTTTTAAGTCGGCAGTTTGTGGACATCCGACATGGGCGAAAGGGTAAGTTTTCCCATCTTCCTTTCTTTATTGAAATGTTTGAAATATGTGTGATGTGACTTGGAAACAAAACAAAGTTCATTTTTGTGAGTAATGCCAGTGGAATGTGAAAGGCGGGCTGTCAAATTGGGAACTTATGTTGACCACATTGGAGTTTAAAACATGAGCACGCATGCTCTGCTGGCGTTGTTTTGAGGAAACAGGGTGACACTCGACTAGAAAAATGTGAACGCGGTGAACAAAACAACACGAGAAAAAAGTGCAAGACTCGACTGAATAGGCCAGTCACACTTTTCATTAGAGTACATCAGCACTAAAAAAAAACCCTAATTACAATAAGTAGATTGAAAATCTTTTCTTGAAGTATGTTTTTGAAATCCAGGAACTGTTGCACATAATGGGATGAATCATTCCGATGTTTGTCCTATTTGGTGCTTGTATGGATTTAAATTTGCTTGCGTCGGCCATTTGTCTGTAGCTTTAGAGCTCATAAAAATCAGTGACAGGTTGCAATTAATGTTGCTTTATTATTATTAAACTCATTCAGTACAAGCCAATTCTGGACCAAGTCTGAAAAGACGTTTAAAAACGTCTTTGGGAGTGAATGAGTTGAACCCTTTCATGCACCCGGTAACCCGATAACATGAGTAGCTGTCCACTGGAGTAACCCCTGTGCCCGAAAGGGTTAAGGCCTTTCCTATTTACTGTGTCATAAAACAGCGTTTCCCCGTTCTGGAAAATAGACCTTTTCCAAATCAGCGGTGCTGCTGTGATGACTGACAGGTGAAGGCCGTCCAGTGATTGCTTGAACTACGTCCGCAACTGCTGGTCAGTCAGCAAACGGTCAAACTTGAACTACAGGAGGCCTTTTTCAATGATTTCCCTTGTGGACATTCTGGGCTACTTGGCTTCTTTTGTCGCGAGGGGAGATAAGACTTGAATAAGCCTTTATTCGTCTTGCAACTGGGAAATTCCAAAAGACTAAGAGGCCTCATTTGGAAAGTATTTGGTGTAAAAAGAAAAAAGAAAAAAAAAGGACAAAGAAATGTCTTCATCCGAATAGTTGCTGAACTGATACAGACAAATGAATTGTAATGTAACCTCAGGAAATGACCTTAAAATGCCTGCTTGAATCCAAATCCGACTTTTTTTTTTTCTTTTTTTTTTTTTTGTGGGTCCACATGGCTAATAAATTTCAGATCGGAAGTGAAGCTGGCTTCACGGGCAGAATTTTTTTCATGAGCGGAGTTATCATTATAGTTTGATGTTTTATGGCGAGTGATCAAACTATGTCGATATTTTCCGCTCGCACGCAAATGGCAAAAACAAAAAACAATTGGCATATCGCGCCGGCCATCTTTGCAGTCTGTGTGATACCAATATGGGAGCAATCGGACAAAATCTTGAGAGGTTTGCCTTTGGAAGAGCCCTGGAAATGTCCCAAATTAGACAAAAATGGCCTTTTTGAGCCAAAAGGCAATCTTCCAGCCAAGCTTCTTGAGCCTTTTTTTTGTGGGTCTACTCATGATAAGGCGGCACGATGATCGACTGGTTAGCACATCTGTCTCACAATGCAGAGGTCCGGGCTTCGATTCCAGGCCCCTGGCCTTCCTGTGGGAAGTTTGCACGTTCTCTCAGTACCCGTGTGGCTTTTCTTCGGGTACTCCAGTTTCCTCCCACATTCCAAAAACATGCACGCTAGGTTAATTGATCACTCTCAATTGTCCGAGGTGTGACTGGTTGTTTGTCTGTGTGTGCCCTGTGATTGGCTGGCAACCAATTCAGAAGACGGCTGAGATTAGGGCAGCGACCCTTCGTGATGAGAAGTGGTTCAGATAATGGATGGATGCTCATGATGGACGTACCTACCAAATTTCAGAGTGCCAAGTAAAACTGTCTTCGGCGGCTGAATTTTCCAAAAATTCACGAGCTGAGCTATCGAAACACGGCCGCAAAACGTGCTGTGTTTCCTTGAAAGCAAATGATCTAGCAAAGAGAGAGAGAGAAAAAAAAGCTTCCGATTGCCTTGCTTTATCTTTATTTCCGACACACTTAACATCTCAGGATGAGATGGGGAAATATCGTTCCCGGCTTGATTTTTATTTGCATAATGACGCAATTGTGTTTTTATTCGTCGCCATCGGGCCCCATTCCATTTAGCTTTATGGCAGGACAGGGGGGTAATCTTGTCAGAGAATTGCTCCACCAGATGCCATTTCGAGCTCGGTGCTCCCTCCTTGCCTCCGTTTGATTACTTTTCCCTCTGTGTCTGTTTTTTCCCGGCCGACTGCCATGCGCTTGCCAGAGACTGACGGTGGCGGGTGACTTCCACGTTCCCCTGGCGACGATGATTAGCTCGTGTGAGGAGCTTTTTCGCTCCTTGTCGTTGCACTGGTGGGGAAGTGTGAATAATCACCAAATATAAATAGATTAAATGGCTTGATGGTTTACCATTATAACATTTTCTTTTTTAAATCCAGGAAGTATTTAAAAAACAGATTATTCTTATTGTTATGTACCTTACAGTGAACAAGGTATCCATTGTTTTTTTTTTTTTTTTTGTGGGGGCGGGGGGGTTGTTGTTAATGAAAAGAAATGAGCAAAAAGGAATGGCATTAAAATTTACTGAAATTTTATATTTTATTTGAGATGCACAAGTTTATTTAAACCATACCATGACTGGCTAAAAAAAAAATTGCATGTGACTTTGTAGTCAAATATTGGACCCCCCCCCCAAAAAATATATATATGTATGTATGTGAGTGGTCCAGTGGTTAGCGCGTCAACCTCACAGTGCAGAGGTACCGGGTTCAATTCCAGCTCCGGCCTTCCTGTGTGGAGTTTGCACATTCTCCCCGGGCCAGCGTGGGTTTTCTCCGGGTGCTACGGTTTCCTCCCACAGTCCAAAAACATGCATGGCAGGCTGATTGAACACTCGAAATTGTGTGAGTGAGCGCGGATGGTTGTTCGTTGTTGGTCCAATGTGTTTTATCACGGGCGGGGTCAATGCAGCTAGCTATCCGGAGATTTTCGAGCACTTCATGCTTCCATCTGCTTTAAAGCTTTATGGAGATGAAGATTTCCTTTTTCAGCACGACCTGGCACCTGCTCACAGTGCCAAAACCACTGGTCAATGGTTTAGTGACCATGGTATTACTATGCTCACATGGCCTGCCATCTCACCTGACCTGAACCCCAAAGAGAATCTGTGGGATAGTGTTGAGAGACACCAGACCCAACACTGCGGATGAGCTTAAGGCCGCTATCGAAGCATCCTGGGCCCCCATAACACCTCAGCAGTGCCACAGGCTGATTGCCTCCAAGCCACGCCGCATTGAAGCAGTCATTTCTGCAAAAGGATTCCCCACCAAGTATTGAGTGCATAACTGAACATAATTATTTGACGGTTGACTTTTTTTGTATTAAAAAACACTTAAAAAAAAAAATTGTTCGGATGAAATGTGCAATTTTTTTTAGACAGGGATTTTCATTTTTTTACTTTATTTTTTTGCCAAAATCATCAATATTAAAACAAAAGGCTTGAATGACTTCAATTGTGTGTAATGAATCTAAAATATATGAAAGTCTGTTTGTCAGTACATTCCAGAAAATGAACTTTATCACAATATGCAAATTTTTGAGAAGGACCTGTGTATGTATATCTATCAATCAATCAACATCTTAGTATTTTGGATCAGTAAGAATAATAACCCTCTTGTTGCATATTGCTGATGATGTCGGCTTGGTCCCTGCAGCGCGGTGCAGAGAAGAGGAAGAAGCACTGGGATTTAGATGAGCTGAAGAAGGAGGTGGACTTGGTAAGCTTCTTAACGTTCATTAATAGCATTAGCATTTAGCATTTGATCCCTATGATATGCAAATTGCGGCTTTCTATAAAATGGTAGATAATATTCTCATAAACCCCCTTGTGGCTGTGAGCCGCATATGGTTGACATTGGATTAGAAATTTTGCACGTATAATATTTTTGGCGTTTTCATTCATATCTTTGATCTTCTTGTGTAAAACGTTCACATTTTTCAAAACCCATAAGTGTTTGAGCTAACAAAAGTAATAGCTTGCTCGACCTAAGAAAGGGTGAATATATGCGGGAATAGGATTAGCGTTTACAAAGCTAGCCATCTGTAAATACTTTTGCATTTTTGTCCATACTTACCTTTTATGTTTTTCCTGTCTTGGATATTTTCTGATCTGTATTTTTCTTTTTTCAATTTTCTTTGTGTGGGCTAACAAAAGACAGCTAATGCGTCTTAGACATTAAGTTTAATGTTTGATCGAGTTTAAATCCGCCAAGCTCTGTCATCACTGCTAATGTGTGCGCTAATCGGATTTAGCATTTTTCATCGTAGATTTGTGCTGAGTGTACACTTTTAGCCTGATGTCAGGATAACTCCCGCTCGCTTCTGGCCACTACACACACACAAGCGCCCTCTTCCTTGCCCGCTTTGTACTCCAACGCTGAATAATTTGTGGGCCAGCAGCAGCGTGCGGCGACTCTCTGCGCTTCTGTCAGAAACGCCAGCGTGAAATGTGGCCTGACTTTTTCTCGGTCGGCCATCTTATGACACGCCACTTGTCAGGCGGACCTTTTTGGCGGCGAGGATCCTGACAAGTGTTGCGCTGGGCTTTCGTCAGCCTGTCCTCATCTCTGTTGGCTTTTGGCTGTCTGTCAGCATGATTTATGGTTGGCATGCACAGTACAGTAGACCAAAGGAATGCTTCAGTGATTTGTATATTTCATGTGAAAATGAAACTGGCTAATTCCTGGTTACACATAGACAGGTGGTCTGGCTAATGATTTGATTGCCAAGCATTGTGTCGATTGTGTGGAACTGATTGCTGGCACGATGTATGAATGGGACTTTTTTGGAAATGTAATAATGCTACGACAAATAATTTTGGTGCTCTCCACGGTAGCAGCTAACTCAATTTGGCGAACCTCAACACAGCAGCAATTTGGCAGACAGCAATCAAATCTTCAAGCTGTTGATTGCCACACCTAGTTGCAATTCATTGTCAAACTAAACACGAAACAAAGAGAATCGTGCGTTTTTTTTTTCAAAACAAGATTTTGCATTAAAGTCCGCTAGCTTAATGCTCAGACCGAAAAGACGGGTGAAAAATTTGCATTTTGTGGCTATGTTGGAACACATAAAGACAGACATGCAATACTACTCCCAGGCAGATATTCTTTATCCTCTGTAAAAAAACGATTAATATTGCAGCAAATTACTGAGCGGCTTACAGTAGTTGAGTGAAATTCTTCTTTTGTCTGCATGACTGCATTGTACTGCCCTCCGGTGGCCAAGTTGCTCATGGCCAAAGGAGTCGCGATGAATTAAAAATGCACAAATGGTTCAAGTCGTTACATTTTAGTTATTTGTGTTATCACTATGATGTTTTTAGAAAGAATGTTATTTTAGAGTGATATTTTCCTTATAAAAAACATCTTTGTTTTGTTTTTCTTTGGGGTGGGGGCACTGTGTTGAAAATAATGGCCTTTGGTCAAATTTCCCTTCTGAGACATCAAATTCATAGCATATGACCTAAATTGTTTCAAAAAAAAAAAGGCAATTCCTTCATCTCCACCAACACGAACATATCCAAAATTAAATACCTGCAAAGCTAATTAAATATAGACCAAATTAAATTAATCAATAAAAATGTCATGGTATTGATGAAATTGAATTAATTAGTTTATGAAATAGAATTTTCATTCATGCTACCCATGACCTGATTTATATGTGGCCTATGACCTTATTAATTATTAGTAATTATTAATTTTTAAAGGGCATTTTTAATAATGCAGTGTGTTTTTTATTTATTTATTTAATGGCAGTTTTGATTATTAAATGGGATTTTAAATTATTCAGTGACTATTTCACGGCGCTGCTGTGCCACATAAACACCACTAAAAGCACTGTGGAGTGCATGTGTGCATCAAAATTGATTCAAACCTGCTTTTTTTTTTTTTGGTTTTGTTTTTTTTTGCAGGATGACCACAAAATCTCAGCAGATGACCTGTGCAGGCGATATGGATTGGACCTTGCGAAGGTGCATACACAAACCTATACGCAGTATGTTCCATGCTCAAGAGTGTTCCCGTTCACCTTGTTCATCTTTTATCCCTCAATCTCACCCACTTTTTTTTTTCTTTTCATGGACGGGAATGTCGTTTAAAAGACAATGAATGTGTTGACGCACGAAAACGTAAGCTGAGCCCGAATCCTAGTATGATGCACGTACACGCGCACGCAAACAGTGTGACCGAGGCAAATCTATATTTCGCCCCTGATTTAATTGGCCGTAAAAATCAGAACAAAACGTTCAATAAAGTTACATGCAGCCCGTTTTACAGTGCGGTGAAAGCGTCCTGCACTTTATGACACTTGGGCTGTTAAACGGGCCAGACAGGAGTACTCCACAAAACAGTCGTGGGAAGTAGCCAAGTATAAATACTTGGCTACTGTACTGAAGTAGATTGTGTGTGTTTTGTGTTGTGCTGCAAGCCAACATTTCATGAATGAACTCAAGATGCGCCGCTGCTTGAGTTTGGATAAAAATGTACTTTATGCTTCTTATGTTGTCAAAATAAACTTTTTTTTTTTTTTTTTTAAACCTTTGTGGATGAACACGTGATGTGAATAGAGTTTAATTTCCACTCAGTTGAACTCTGGATTGATCGAGATCTTGGACTTGGAGAGAGTAACTATTTTTATTTATTTTTTTGTCCTACATTATTAAAAATGTTATTGCTCATAAATGATAAGAAAATTTTTTTTTTGCTCCCATACTTAAGTACATTTTAGAGTCTGTACTTTTTTACGTTGACTCAGCTGTAGGAGATGAATTACCGGAGTCGTTTTTCTCAAGTATCTTCTACTGAAGTGCAAAATGTGAGTACCTTTGCCGCCTGTGCCTCAAAATGATGGTCCTCTTCTTCTCCAACTCGTCTCATGCAGGGCCTCACCAATGCCAAGGCGGCTGAAGTTCTAGCGAGGGACGGGCGAAATGCCCTGACGCGGCCGCCAACCATGCCCGAGTGGGTCAAGTTCTGCCGCCAGCTGTTTGGCGGCTTCTCCATCCTACTGTGGATCGGCGCCGTCCTCTGCTTCCTGGCATACAGCTTCCAGGTGGCCGGCGAGGACGAGCCGACCAATGACAACGTGAGGCCCTGCAGGCATCACATTTACAATGCGTGCATCCATTACCACCCGATGCCACTTCATACCAAAACGATAAATGACTGACAAAGACACGGCAAAGTCGCCTGAAGCCGTATTGCAATCCGGAGCAGAAAATGATTTTTTTGGGAGTGTTATTTGGTTGAAATGAACTCGAGTGTGGGTCATTTGGTCAAGAGGACACAAATGGACTGAGGTGTTCTTGGTTTTGTGGCAAGTGAACTCTGGTGCACTTGGGTTTGCGTCTACTCAAGTGTGAATTTATGGACCAAAAACATAGATCTGATGACTGAACCTTGTGGTGGCATATCTTCATTTGGACCAGAGAACCAAATTTTGTGTTCACACTTGTCATATGTGTTTCGACTGAAGGGAACTCTTGTGTGGTTCATCAGGTCAAGCACACTGTGTAGTCCAGGGGTCACCAACATGGTGCCCGTGAAGACCACCTGAGTAGCCCACCAGTGCCTGGACATTGTGATTTGCTAGTAGAAATTATGATTTTAAAAAAGCAAACACTGGCAGTATTGTGAGACATTTTTAAACACTATCAAAGTCTGACAATTTAAATCAAGTATTAAAAATAACACATGCTCATACTATTGAAGGTATTTTGGACACATATGTTATTTCAGACGTGTATCAATTTGGTAGCCCTTCACACAATCAGTACACACGAAGTTGCTCTCACCCTCAAAAATGTTGTTGTTGCAATTTGTGGTTCAATTTCTGCTCAAGCGTGGGCAGAATATGCACACGGACCAGACATCTGAACCTCTTTGTTGCAGCGTATCGCCACCTGGACCAGAGATTCAAATTCTGCATTCATACTTGTCAAGAAATGCTTCGGTTCAACAAACTCTGGTGCGAGTCATTTGGACAAGTGTGAACACAAGCTGACTGAGGGGTCTTAGGCCCTGAACAAATCAACTCTGCTGCACTTTGGTTTACTTCTGCTCAAAAGTACCGTAAATGTAATTTGGACCAAAAATAAGCACGGGACAGATGTTCCTGAACCTCTCGCTTGTCGACAGTCTTGTACATTGAAACGCTTCTTAAAAACACAACCGAGTTATGATGGCGCTTCAGAAAGGAAATAATGGATGCCTCCCCCAGGGAAAGAAGACAAGCGTGCCTTACTTCGCTGCATTAGCCCGCTTAAATACTCCGGTAAATGGAGCCGAGCAGTCATCCATAGTGCGTTTTATGGGCGTCGGTCATTACGCAATCATTATTCAGCGTTTACAGGCGTTGCATAATGGAGGGCGTCGCGAGGAGAGACGGATCGTGCGCGCCGCCGATAACGTTAATCTCCCCCACGCGATTGCTATCTCGCCGCTTTCGGCAGGGCGACTCGTGTTCCGCCGCACACGTTTCAAAGCCCGCAGCTCCGTCACTTTCGACGCATACATCATGCACCATCCGGCTCTTCCGCCATCAGATGAACGCTTACCTCTTAGCACGTATTAGCGCTAATAAAACATCTGGTGTGTTTAGACGCGGCTGACAGATTGCTTGATAAAGCTTTTTTAACAGGTTCATTTTCCAATAAGGAAAACGAATAAGTTCTGCTAGTGAAACGGTCGTAAATTGAAAAATAAACTCATGAGTCTTTTTTTTTTTTTTTTTTTTAGTTGAGTCGCTAATAATTTCTGCCAGTGAAACAAGAAAAAAAACTGGAGGAAAAATCAATCTCATGGGGGTTCAGGGTTAGGGTTAATCCCAATTAGTTATTTTAGAAATATTAAAACAGTGTTTTGATGACAATTTATAGACCTCGAGACAAAACGTTCTCTCGGAAGTTGCGGTACAACTCATTTTTCTGTAGTTGAATGTTTGACATTTCCGACTTTTATCAAAAGTAGCATGACATACAACCCGTGAGTGCGATGAAGTAAAACAGACATTCCGGAGAAGCGTCGCCGGGAAACCGAAGCGACAAGCCATTTTGTGAGGAAACAAATGTCTCTCTCGCTCCGGGTGATTTTTACATGCCTGCCGTGTGTGTGTGTGTGTGTGTGTGTGTGTGTGTGTGTGTGTCTCGTCGCTGTTGGATGAACACACGCACACATCCACACACACACGAATGAAAAAGGCAAATTTTTGCAGGGGGATTTGATGTTCCGGGACGCTGGCTTCATGAAGGCAGCAGCTGGCAGCAGTTTTGTGAAAGATGCTGACTGTATAAATATGAGAACGGCTTCATGTTGGGACACATGAAAAAGCATCTGGCTGCCTAAAATCTCGGACTCGAGACCTTGAACGAAGCGCCCCAAATGACTGGAATAGAACATGAGGACACGCTTACTTGAAAATCTTTTTTTTTTTTTTTCTTCAATCAAAGACGGCATCGAAACAAGCTTTTGTAGCACATGCAGAACTGGGAGTCGCGGCTTGGAATCGAAGCGGATTTACATGGGGCAGGAGAAGAGAGTCAATCTCTTTTTCGTTAATGGATGCTACAGCTTCTTGTTGCTTTCAAGCTTAGCTTGTAGCAGACGTGTGCGCATTGCGGCATGATGTCTTGGATCCACTGGTGAAAAGGACACTTTGATTCGCTCCTCTTTCATCTATTATTGCTTCAAACAACAAAGTGAATGGAGGAAAAGTGGTTAAGATGGCACGATTGTCTGTTTTATGTGTTGTGCTGTATTATTTTGTCATTTTATGTTAAGTGTTCTTTTGATGGCGGCGCGGGCACCCGCAGCGGCTCCTCTTGTCTGTTTAAGAGGGAGGAAATTTCATCTGTGCTGTATGCACATAACAGCACATTTGACAATAAAGTTGTACTTGACTCGACATGATTGCAGTCCCACAAATAGTCACTGAGCAGTCTCGAGCAGTCTGATTGGACGTTTAGTAACGGGCACGTTCATCTTGGGCACCGTTGTCACGACACCATCACGTTACTGTCTTCGCTGTTGCGTTTCAATTGTTTTGGGTGTGGGAGATTTTCAACTTACTAAAAATGATAATCATTTCCAGCTATACCTGGGCGTGGCGCTGGCCGCTGTGGTCATCATTACCAGCTGTTTCTCGTACTATCAAGAGGCCAAAAGCTCGCGGATCATGGACTCCTTCAAGAAGATGGTGCCTCAAGTGAGTGGCAGGCAATTTCGTCATTTGAGAGAAACTTCCTTTGCCTGACTAGTTTTTCTTTGCCCTTCTTTGTCAGCGAGCCATGGTGATCCGGGAAGGGGAAAAGGTGCAGATTGACGCCAAGCTGGTGGTACAGGGAGATCTGGTGGAAATCAAAGGCGGAGATCGCATCCCGGCCGACCTGCGAGTCGTCTTCGCCAGCGGATGTAAGGTGAGGAAGATGTAAGGTGAGGAAGCGCAGAGGAGGCTGGGATAGCGGCTCTTCTTTTTTTTTTCAATGGGGATTTGCAGCTTCAGGATGGGGGCCTGACATGACAGAGCAAGAAACAGGCGGCATGGTTTATAGTCACTGACTGAACAGTCCTTTGTTGTTGGGAGGGCAAATAAAAGAAAGAGTAAAGTGTTAAGGTATCAGGTAGTTATGGAAACTGCCCATACCGTCCACCGATACTTAAGTGGGAAAAAAATGTCAGAGTAAGTCCTCCTCTGCAGTAGTTGGCGCTATAGTTCGGCACTTTGACACATCGGCGGGTTATCATCTGTGCCAGAAATAAAGGACTTTGTTCCTAATTTTTTGTCACTCTGTGAACTGAAATTTTATTTGTCAAAAGTACTCATCGCTCGGGACGTGTTATTTTGACACATTTTTGGAAAACAAATAGTTCAGATCCTTACACATTTCATCACCTCGAACAAAATTGTTTTCTAGAATTTGACATATTGAGGCGTTTACAATTATCACTTATAATGGATTACAGAAAACAACAACAACAAAGATGAGAATATTCCTTTTTTCTGTGCTTGTTAGGTTTTGACCTGACAAGTGTGTTACGTATGTCACTGCGTTTGCTTCCAAAGGTGGACAACTCATCTTTGACCGGCGAGTCTTCGCCGCAGACGCGCTCTCCCGACTTCACGCACGACAACCCCCTGGAGACCTCCAACATCTGCTTCTTCTCCACCAACTGCGTGGAGGGTCAGTAGGCCACATCTGGACCAGGCCGGCTCTCATTAGCGACACGTTCGTTTGACTTTGTCTTACAGCAGGACTTCTTTTCTAGATCTAGGCCCAAATTAGATGTTTGATCCCTTACCTGGGATGTAAAGAGAACCAAGCCGTATTTCTACCTTAAATTCCACGAGAGAGGAGAAGCAGCAGTGAAACAGGCCAAAATACAAATGTCAGAGGGTAAGAGATCAGTTGCTTACTAGTGGTTAAAGCATGTCCAAATAGGTAGAAATAAGGCGTTTGTCAAGATTTAAGCATGTCAACAGAGGTAGCAGCTCAAATTTGCACAGATAAGACATACCAGAGTACTATAGCCTAAATAGAAAATGGTATCGAATCCGCAGTAGCATTGAGTCAGCAATTTAGGAAAGAGCTAAACCTTGTTTGTTATATGTTTAGTTCATAGAGCTACAAGGTTTTAAACAATTGTGGACACTGCCCAAAAAGTTCCTGGACCTTTCAAACTTACTACCCAACTCCAGCAGGGTCATTTTTTTGGCCTCCAATAATTTGCCAGGAACTTAATTTTTTTGAAGAGTTCCCATGGTGCCACCGTGAAAAGTTTCTCCAATAGTGAAGTGATCCGGGTGGGGAAAAGTTCCTGTGTTCCAAAAGGGCCTAAACCAGGGTTGCTCAAATCCGGTCCTCAAAACCCCTTAGCTGTTGACCCCCCACTCATAGGTTCCTGGACATCTCGAAAGTGTTACACCCTCTAGTAGGCTCTTCTTTTAAAACCCCTGTAGAATTTGTTCCAAGGTGCCAAATGGTCTTAAAGTAACTACTTGTTCATTGGATGAAAAGGTTCTAGTCAAATGTGGTCCCCCAAAAGGTTCTCAGACCTCTTTAAAGTACTACCCGCCTCGCATTGTCTTCTTTTGACCTCCCCAAATTACCCTGCAACTAAATATAAACAAGTGTCTGATGCTGCAGTGGTACACTCCCCTAACTGGTGTGCGGGCAACGTGGAATTGGTTGTCACTCAGTGACGATTTGAACGTAGGTGTGAATGGTTGTTCGTCTCTATATGTGCCCTGTGACTGTCTGGCGACCAGTTCAGGGTGTAGTCCGCCTTTCTCCCGAAATCTGCATGGACCCTCCAGCGATCCTCTTCAGGATAAGCAGTGTTGAAAATGGATGAATGGATACATTTAAACACGTGTTTCCACAACCAGTGCTCCTCCAAAAGTTCCACAGCACTTGACAGTGTTACCGTATTGGCCCGAATATAAGATGGTGTTTTTTGCATTAACATACGACTGAAAAAGTGGGGGTCGTCTTATATTCGGGGTCTAGACATTATACCCATTTATGACGCTAAATGGCGCCAGATCTCATTGAAGCGAATGCTGAACTTGACTCCGCGGGCCAAAGTGAACCCCTGTCACGAAGAATAAAAATAAAAATAGCGGTAGCACAAAGAAGAAAAATAAAAAATAGTGGTAAGAAAGAAAAGAGAAGAAAATAATAGAAGAGATAACAGAAAATGGAGAAACGGCAGCTGAGGAGAAGTTATGATGTAATTTACATTTCAAAAACCAGAAGCCATTCATTTACGAATGTGATTGCACTTTAGTTTACATATTTAAATGTTCAGATATTAAGATTTGAATGAGGCAAAATAACATGCTTTTTCTCTCAAATATATTGTTAGAATCATTTGTTTCAGATGTACTGTAATTATTTTCTGTATAAAAATTAATTTGGTGTTCAAAAAGTCTTTTTTCAAACTTGAGTCTTGAAAAAGAAGGGGTTGTCTTAAAATCAGGGCAGTCTTATATTCGGGCCAATACGGTACTATTGCTAGAGAGCTTAGTTTGGCGGTGTGCTCTGGAACTGGTGTGACCTGTCGATTCCTCGCCCCAGGCACGGCCCGCGGCGTGGTGATCGCTACCGGGGACCGTACGGTGATGGGCCGTATCGCCACACTGGCGTCGGCGCTGGAGGTGCGGCGCACGCCCATCAGCATCGAAATCAAGCACTTAATCCACATCATCACGGGTGTGGCTGTCTTCCTGGGCGTCACTTTCTTTGTGCTCTCCTTAATCCTGGGCTATGCTTGGCTGGAGGCTGTCATCTTCCTCATCACCGTCATCGTGGCCAACGTGCCCGAAGGGCTCTTGGCCACCATCACTGTGAGTTTATAGTGTGTTTGAAGTGGACATTTTCGAGGCCTTCTGGCCATTTTTCTGCGATCCTTTTGTAAATGGATTTTCGATAGATTTAGTTCAATTATTAACCAACTTTGAGCCACACAAACTCTTAAAACTTTTTTTTTTTTCCTTCTGAGTTTACATTAGTTTCCGTCCTTGTGTCAAAGTGATAAATTGATTCCGTTTACTTGGACTATGGTACAAAATGTGCCACTTGCTGCTCCAAAAGTCTAAAGGCATGATTATATTATCGCATGTGGCAGCCTGTTCTGGTGAATTTCAATAACTTGTACGGATGCGCTTTGATGCATTACGCCAGCATGTAGAATGCGTCTTGGTCATATATAGTATTGATGTCCCAGATGGTCCACAAATACACTTTGCTCAACCGCTCCTCCTCATCACCCTCCACTTTCATCTTCCTCTTCTTCCTCCCAGGTGTGCCTCACCCTGACGGCCAAGCGCATGGCCAAGAAGAACTGCCTGGTGAAGAACCTTGAGGCCGTGGAGACCCTGGGCTCCACCTCCACCATCTGCTCGGACAAGACAGGCATGCTGACGCAGAACCGCATGACCGTCGCCCACATGTGGTTCGACAACGAGATCCATGAGGCCGACACCACCGAGGACCAGAGCGGTAGGTAGGAGGGACGCGAGAGCACGGAGGGAGGGGGGGAGCTCGTAACCACCTGCCCAAATTCATCTGTTCAGCGTTCACTCACAGAGCGAGCTCGGCTGCTGCGGTGCACGCCGCCGCGCCGATTAATTGAACTGCAGCAGCAGGCGGCAGGGAAAGGGGGTGCAGAAGAGGAGGGTGGGGGGCGGGGTACGCCGCCTTCCCAGAGTTCCCAAAGTAACACTGTGTGTTTGATGCATAACAATGAGGCGGCTAACCTGACGAGAGCCACAGATATAACTCGGTTCGTATTTTGGTAACAATCGTTAATTGTCGTGGTTTTGATTAACAGTATGGACTGCTAGCGTCTGGTCTTTGAAATCCTATTTGACTATAAACAGTCAGGTCCATAAATCTTGGGACACTGACACAATTCTCATCTTTTTGGCTCTAACCACGATCACAATCTACTTCAGTGTTTTCTGTACTCAGGTTACTGTCCTTGTCTTGCGATTGTGTATTTTAGCATACTAGCTCCTAGCATATTAGAATTGGATAAATTCTTATTGAAAATGGTGTCTGACTCAAAGCCATATAAAATCTTATTGTGTGGCTTTTTGTACTCGGGTCATCTTTCTCTACTTTATGTTAGCTTACCAACTGTTAGCATGATAGCATTTGCACAAGTGAGACTCAAAAAGAGTAACAGTATTTACTTTAATGTAAAAAAGGCCACAGGAAAGAGACTCGTTGATATGAAACAGTAGCGCTCTCGTCAATCCATCTGTCTGTGCTCACATTTTCCCTGTGAATTCAGCAATCTGGAGTGAAATGAAAAATGAATGCAGAGGGCAAGTGAAGGTCATTTTCACAAAGATTGCTTCAGCGAAATCATCATAGCAACGTTAAAATGAATGTCATTCTTCAAATTGCGGAATTGAAAAATCCCAGTCAAAAAAAAAAATATATATATA
>NW_017806034.1:401407-467605 GCF_001891065.2 Hippocampus comes
GGTTCGGAAAATGAATGAATGAATGAATATATATATATCGTTGTTCCTGACTTGCTGTGCTATTGTGTGGGATGTGGGAGCTAAGCTACTCGCATACATATTGAATGACTCACCCATAACAATAATAATCATAAAAAAAAAGTCTCACATAGCTCCCATCGTCACTTTGCTTGCAGGTTCGTGTTTTGACAAGAGTTCTGCGACATGGGCAGCGTTGTCCCGCGTGGCTGCCCTGTGCAACCGAGCCGACTTCAGAGCCGGACAGGAGGAAGTCGCCATCTTGAAGGTGTGCAAACTTTCAAAGCACACGAATAACAGACACACTTTTAATTTTTGTCGGGACATTTAAGATGGAAGACACTCCAATTTGTTCATTGAGCATGTGTTAGTATTTGATCCAATTTTGTATGTTTTCAGACTTCAATTACCGGTAAGTAACTTGTAACACATCAGAAAATGCACAAAAAAGTAAAAAGAGATTTTTGAAAATGTCTTATTTTGTTTGAATATAAATATAATCTGTTTGCTTTCATTGGGAAACACAGAAATTACTTGGGAGGCCGAAATCAGAGGATATGGACAAGTTTTTGTCAAACACGTCTCTAAACAATCAGTTAATTATCAAAAAAGTTTTTGATTAATTTAATCATTGATTAGTTGTCAATTAATCGAATTTTTGCTCAGCTAGAGCACAGATGTAAAATTATTATCGTGCTTAGTAGTTTTCATTAAAATTAGTAGCTACCTGGCGAGAAGGCAAGGCACGATCATTATTGATCTGCATTAGCGCTAGCTGTGCTGAGGTTGCTTTGTTGCTATTAGCATACCACATGTTAGTATTATGGGTCTCGATTGGGCTGTTAGCATCTTGGCTGTTAGAGTGCTAGCCATTGCCCTTTCGTTGTGTGCCAAATGTAGACTTGCATGAATGCACTAAGAATGCCACTTAGGCGCTGAAGCGAGAAGTGAAGTCACCAGCTGCCATTTTACATTGTCACTCGCTAAGTACGCCTACTTTTTTGTCTTTATGACAAAAATGCCACGGTGTGCGGCGTACAGTTGTACCAACAGGTCTGAGAAAAGCGGAACATACACATTTCATCGGTGCGGATGCGATTAGAATTTTTTTTCTGATAAGTTATATCTCCGGGTGTTACTCGTAAGAATTGTCTGAATTATGTTGTCAGAACCATCAACAATGAAATGAAAAAACAATGGTGTGACAAACAAACCCAAACTCATGAGACTCAGATAAAACACTGATAATAGTCTTTTCAAAGAAAAGTGAACAGTTGTCAATAACAGTGACAACATAAGATGGATCCCCTCTTGTTTCAGCTGCAAGGGGCCAATTGTTAGTCCGTCATATATAAATCCGTGGTGCCAAAGTTAAAACGGCTGTACAGAGTCAAAGAAGCCCAACTCCAAATCTGGTAAACATTAAAAGGAAATGGAACATTATGATCACAAAGTATTCCACTCGGATGTTGTTCACCATTTAGCTTTTTTCCCTCTTACTCTCATGAGTCTCTCAGAGCTCCACAGGTGTCGGGAGCCAATTAAAAGTGCATAAAATGCGTTGGTACTTTCACACTCAAATGCAGAGTGTCAGTAGGGAACAGACAAGCCTTCCCAGAACTCTATTATTAGGATCTAAATAGCACTTAAATAGAGCTGCCGCCGGAGTGGACTTTAATTGCTTTACATAACACTGTAAAAATCAGCCTTTTCAATAAGACGTCATTAGATTTTATAAGTACATAATAGGCTATGTGGATAATGTATGAATACAAATGAATCATGTTGCCGAGTAAAGGAAATGGACGCCCCCACTTATCCGGTCACGTTATCAAGAGTCTGGTAATATTTTTTATATTGATTTAGTTGCTTCCTCCTAAAATTTAATTAATTTAAAAATGTACATTTTGTATTACAAAATAATTGATTAATTGACATAGTATAAGGTCTAAAAACTTAAAACAATTTTACATATGGTTGTATCATGTTTTATTTTTTATGAATAATTGGGTAATTGATTTATTGTAAATCATACAAATTCAAGAAAAAATATTTTTCATAGAAATTATTAAAACAAATTTATTTTTGGATTGTCAAAAAAAAGATCCAATTGATTACAACATAGTAAACATTTTACATGTACCTTTATCATTTCATATGTATTTAAATTATAATTTATTTAATCTTTCTACCATAGCCTTTTCTGTACTCCGGTTGCTAGCTTGCTATATACTTTGTATTAGCAAGCTAACTGCTAGCATCTTAGCAGTTGTTAAATCCCCTTTTAAAATGTTTGACTGAAGAGCCTATCCCGAGAGTATGATTAACTCAAGCGCTATATAAATCAGGATGTATTGTATAACTCCCCAACTGTTAGCATGGTAGCTGTTAGCATTTTTGCTACCATGGTTGATCTTTTTTTTTGTACACTTTGTTGTTGAGAATGTCATCTTTGTTCATTCTTTATTGATGTTAACATTGTCATAAAGTGCAACATTTGTGGCCTGACTGCAATTCTTGGTGATGCAGATGTTAAGCTCTACTTTGCATTATTAATGAGAGGCATAATGCGAGTGAACAACCCTCTCCGTGGGTGCAACTTTAATCAATTAAAGAACACCCGGAGACAAAAGCTTCCGCTGCACCATGACAAAGACAACTCTCCTTTCTGGCTGAATTGCTAATGTCTGTGCGTGTGTGTGTGCGCATTTCCTGCAGCGAGAGACGGCGGGTGACGCATCTGAATCGGCGCTGCTAAAGTTTATCGAGCTTTGTTGCGGCAATGTTGAAAAGATGCGAAGCCTCAACGGCAAAGTGGCTGAGATCCCGTTCAATTCCACCAACAAGTACCAGGTAAAACACAACATTGTTAAAAAAAGTACTCGGTACAACTTGACATTTTACATTTTTAAAAACTGCCAACAAGTTTCAGGTTGCAACAAGGCTGACTTGTCCTCATTACTCTTTAGGATTTAATTATAAAGCAGCTAATGAAAACACAAAGGCTCTGTTGCGTGAGAAGACCTCTAGGCATGACCAATCGATCGAATCGGATCAGCCGCTAGGTCCCGCCCAGTTGCTTTGATTCACTTTAATGGATGTCGTTATTTAGTGGTGCTCTTTCCCTCCCAGCGGGGGGCTTAAAGTAAAATGCGTGTCCGCGTAAATATTTAACATTTAAATCATTTATTATCCTTGATGTCAATTTCATTTGGTGGCATGCCGCAGCATCACGGAGGACAACGCCGATTTATTTATGCTATCTCATTGCTACCCACCCTGCCCCAACCCTCTCGTCTCCTGAAGCTCTCCATCCATAAAGCAGAAGACAGTCCTTCCGGTCATATTCTGGTCATGAAGGGAGCGCCGGAGAGAATCCTGGACAGGTTGGTGCATCAATAATGGATCAATGGCAGACTCATGGAGACACAGTGTGGAAAAAGACTGGAAAGTTGCCCTGGCCTTTATTCTCTGAAATGGCCAGTGAGAGGAATCGCTTCCAGAAGGTGTTGCCACAGTCATAGGCCTGTGCAGACCAAACTAGACGATCAAATCCTCATGTTTTGAGTCTGGATACACGACAAGTTGTGAAATCAAAGTAAAATACAGTCAAGCACTGACTGATTTTGAAACACAGTTTCAGTTTTATGTATCAGAAGGATATTTACGTTTGCTTGAATGGCCGGCCGACATTGCCCTTTTTTTTTTAAAGGCTGAACCCAATATTTGGCCAAATCAAATTGCAATAACAGCTTAATCATCTGATTCATTAAAAAAAAATTATACATGTGTGTGTGTGTGTGTGTGTGTGTGTGTGTGTGTGTGTGTGTGTATATATATGGATATCTATCTATCTATCTATCTAGATATAGATATTCTTCGCAGAGGATCAATACCATATGCCTGTATATGTGTGCGTGTGTGTATATGTATACACACACACACACACACACACACACACGGAAGGAGCCAGGATCAAACCCACGAGCTCTCTCTCTGTCTCACTCTCTCTCACTCTCTCGCTCTAAAAATGTATAAAATTAATAGAATAACTTTTGTTTTTTTTCTTCGCGCTGAATTACAGGTAGAACATTTGAATGTCATTATACTTGTCTTATGTTGTCATGTCTAAAAAAAAAAAAAAAAAAAATATCCCAATTTTAAAAGACCTAATATCGACCAATTAAATGGGGCGGCCATTTAATCAGTTGGGCCCCAGTTATTATATAATGGGCAAAAGGGACTCATGCTGGACGCCAAAGTACGTCACTGAGCTCCATTTTGGTCATGCCCCCCCCACCCCCCAAAAAAATCAGCAAAACTGAAATGCTGAAAAACTGTTTATTACAGCTGCACAGCTCAGTATATACTTGTCAGTCTTAAGATTTGCAGACAGTTTGAACTATCGCCTCCCTACATCAGTCTCATTAGCAAATGGGTGGTGGTGGCTTTTTTTCCCCTCCCTTCTTTATTTTTCTCTAGGTGCAGCAGCATCATGATCCACGGCCAGGAGCAGACCATAGACGACAAATGGCGGGACGCCTTCCAGAACGCCAACATGGAGCTGGGCCGGCTGGGAGAAAGAGTACTTGGTTGTGTTTTTGTTGTTTGGGCAGTAGATACTAGAAAGCATGTGTGAGGCGGGAGGGGCGTCCATTATCTTTTATCATCTCCTCGGCTAAGAGGCTAGTTGAGCTAAATGTCCCTCGTAAGAAGTGCACCGTGTTTATCGCTGCACTTTATCCAAATGAGAACACTCGCTGCTCGGGCTCGGACGGAGCCAAACGCTG
This sequence comes from Hippocampus comes, assembly GCF_001891065.2. Classification (NCBI taxonomy): domain Eukaryota; kingdom Metazoa; phylum Chordata; class Actinopteri; order Syngnathiformes; family Syngnathidae; genus Hippocampus; species Hippocampus comes. The sequence goes on from NW_017806034.1 coordinate 406,216, forward strand.
AGGAGACACAAAATGTTGGAGACACATTTATAGCAGCTGCACACATTTATCACCTGCAACGTAAATCTGTTGTAAAAAGACTTAAAGGCGATGGCAGACGACGCCATTGATTAGTCGTGCAAGAAATCACACTTTGGATGCAAAACATCGCAATAAATTCCAAACCTTGACAAAGCCCAGACGCTTTTCTTCAACCAACAATATTTGATTACAAATTTTTGGTTTCGCAAAGTTATGTATGTGAATTTTGTATTTTGTTGACATTTTTTAAATTAATTTGTCCTAATTTTTTTCCTAATTATTCATGATGTTTTTATTTTAGATACATTGTGTGTGTGTGTATATATATATATATATATATATATATATATATATATATATATATATACACCTGTATATTAAATATTTGTTCCTACAAGTAAAAATATAATTGAATAATCAAATTAATATTTTAACAAATAAATCAATAATAAAAATTCATTCAATTAGATCAGGTTTTGTTTATTTTTTTCGCTAAAAAGGATCTTGCATTTAAAAATATACACAATACATCGCTTATATTTAAAATACAAATATTATTGAATTATGTTACATTTTATTTAGTTTATTTTTCACTGCTTATATAAAGAATATAAAATGTTTAAATTTGACGATGGGCAAAAAATGTTGGTGCTTTTTTGTTATATAATTTATTTTCCAAGTTTGTGACTATTTTTTAGACTTTAGGTCAATGTTTCTTAGTGTCGTCCAAGTACCACTAGTTGTACATAGTCTCACTCTAGTGGTGAGAGAAAGAATCACTGGCATAGTACAGTTCAGTTATATTTAACTTTTACGTTCCACACATTTACATTTAATCTCATTTATTTCAGTACATTTTGGGGGTTTTCTCATATTAAGGCAGTGGTTGATGTTCAAACTGTTCATAATGTTATGGTGCCTTACAATGATATTAAAAGTACTTTTTAGGAATAAAACCGCAACTGTATTAGTTAATGTGGGTCATGATAGGGGACTTGGAGAGCTGCAGTGAAGTATTTTATTGGAAACTTCAAGAAGCACTTATTCAGCAGACTGAAAATACTACTTTGTATTTTCAGTCTGGATGGCAAGTGACTTTTTGGCCATCCATGATGGATTTCCCATCCCAGCAACAGTCTGGTGTCTCTTTTTGTGCGCGTCTCAGGCTTCTGCCACCTGAACCTTCCGCCGTCTCAGTTCCCCCGAGGGTTCGCCTTCGACTGCGACAACTTGAACTTCCCCACCGAGCAGCTCTGCTTCCTGGGCCTTATCTCCATGATTGATCCACCGCGCGCCGACGTACCCGACGCTGTGGGTAAATGCCGCTCGGCTGGCATCAAGGTAATTGTTTTTTGTCTTCTGTCGAAAGGAAAGCCGTTTTCCCGTGGTGTCATTTAAATACTGATGAGAAGTGTGATCAACTCTTGAAAGGCTCCCTGGAGACTCGGGGCCTGTCAAATAATATACATATAATATACATATAGATGCGTTCATTTCATTACTTTTGTGGGGTAGCATGCGGAATGCAAATAAACATGTGGGTGGATGATGACACATGTTGCATTTAAAGCTCAAGCATCGAAGATTTTCCTCACAGTTTGAGGGCTTTCTGTGATGTTGCTGAAAATGAAAGTGAAGCGTGTCACCAGGTTTCCTCCGCGGGTGTTCTACTCCTGCAACACTTTGTAGGCCCCGGTCGGCGCGTTATCGTGACGGACGGCAAGTGTTGATATCTGTGTGAACGACTGCCTGTGGAGGAAGCAGACCACAGTCATACTCCCAAAAATGACAATAACCCACCTTCCTTTGATGATTGGAATGGCAGGGTCAATTCCTTTGTTTTTGTCATATTCCGAAGACATTTGCGTTTTAGATCAAAGGTGAATATGTGACAATATTTGAGAATTACAGCTTTTATTTCATGCTATTGACATTTGGATGCGTTCAACAACTCGAGACAGAGCGTATTTCTTTTGAAGCCACCCACTTTTCAAAAGAGCAAATATATTGGAATGGATATTATCGAATTCAGTTAAAGAAAATAACATTTACTATTGGGTGGTATAACCCTTATAATAATGCATCAAGCCTGCCCCCCCGTCCCCCATTGAATTTGCATTCTTCATTTGAAATGCTTTTCCAGACCTTTACGAATGCCTGAAAGAGGCTTCTTGTTTGTTTCTGGGGCTTTCTCCCTTCACTCTCCTGTTCAGGAGGACAAATGCATCCTCTATTGGGTTTAGGTTTGGTGATTGACTTGTACAGTCTTAAGACCTTTGTAAAACTTCATCCAGAGCATCGAACGACTTTTAGGGTTGTCCCTAAACCGGAAAGAGGAAGCTAAAAAATACCCGAGTGGACATTAAGTCATGCCGTTTTGTTTATGATTAAAATCCACCCACTGCTTACCTCCCAACTCCTCACAAAATTCTAAATGATCACGAACCAACAACATACATCATACCCGACGCCGTTGCGACAGCCCTCCGTTTGTTCACAGCGCAGCTTTGGCCACACATCAGTCATTTCTCAACAAAGCACTTGTGCCGCTAACAGCTCCATTCTTGTCAATTGAGCTGAGCGATGGGCCCTGAAGGCATCATGCCGCATCAGTTGTACGCGATGTAGTCAAGTTGAGTAATGCTGTGACGATGATGTGCGCTCAGGTGATCATGGTCACCGGCGACCACCCAATCACGGCCAAGGCCATCGCCAAGGAGGTGGGCATCATCTCCAAGGGGAGCGAGACGGTAGAGGACATCGCTGAGCGCCTCAACATCCCGCTCAACCAAGTGAACCCCAGGTATGTCGTTTTTTTGGTTTCATCTCCAGGGCGCCATGGCTGTTTTTGGAGTTTTTCCAAGACATGTCGTAGTTCAGCTGATATATTTATTTATATTTTTTGTTTTGACTTGCAATCAATTTTTTTTCTATTATTATTGTCAAGAAATGTTTTTACTTGACTTTCTCTTGAAATTACATTTTTGTGTTTCGACATGTGAAATGTCACAATTTCAGCTCTACCCACTTTGATCTTTTCTTCAATACTGTGCACACATTTTGGCTTGCTTTTCTCCCTGCTCCTTTTGAGGGCACAAAGCAAGGAACAGAAAACTGTATAGGTCAGAGAAACTGCTATTTTGATTGGTGGAATGGGCTAAAATGTCACGAGTTAAGTTTGACTGATGAAACAGAATGATGTGACAGGAAGTCAATCAAGTACAAATAGCGTATGTTGCATAAGAACTACCACACAATGGATTCATACTCTACAAAATAAACTTGCCTCGCTATACATGTGTGTCACAGCCCTCTTTGCCTTGTTTTCTCCTCCCAGGGACGCCAAGGCCTGCGTGGTTCACGGTTCGGACCTGAAGCACATGAGCTCAGAGTACCTTGATGACGTGCTGAAAAACCACACCGAGATCGTGTTCGCTCGCACTTCGCCCCAGCAGAAGCTCATCATTGTGGAGGGATGCCAGAGACAGGTGGGAGCGAGCAAAAAGATCCATATAACTTAGTGCGTCTTGTGTTCAACGTCAGAGGAAAACCCAAAATCTTCATTCAGACTGAAGTAAGTGTGTGTGTGTGTGTGTGTGTGTGTGTGTGTGTGTGTGTGTGTGTGTTATTTGCCCTTCAAGAGACCATATTTTTGCTTGAGGTCTCAATGTGTGTCCATGTGCGTGTATGTGTGTATAAGTATTCCTGTCCATTTGTACTTGTTGAGACCATGTTTTGTGTCAGGGCCCAGCCCAAATGTGTGCGTATACACGTGTCAGTGCTCTTGCTCATGTGTCCTTATGGACTGTGTGTTAATGTTCTTGTGCATGTGTCCTTAATGAATATTGTGCGAGTGTGGGTTTGTGTGGTAAGAATGTTCATGCACATGTGTGATTATGCAGTGTGCTTATGTGTTTGTTTTTTGTTCATCTGTTTGTGTGTCTCCATGAGTGTGTTTACATGTTCTTGTACATGAATATTCATGGCGAATATATTTTAAGATCCACATAGATCGACATGAGATATTCATAAGGATCAGACTGTGTGGGCGTGTGTGTTAGGGAGCCTGAATGTTGTCGTCTTTGGAAAGCATGTGGCTGCACACCAATGTGACCATTCAATGGAAGAAGTTGTGTGTGTTTTGAATGCACTTGATTGTCTAAACTGGGCATTGCGAATGAAAACAAGTGTGCGTGTGTGTGTGTGTGTGTGTGTGTGTGTGTGTGTGTGCGCGCGCGTGTGTGTGCGCGCCTATTATTTTAGGTCCTCGTCTTATTGTCAGAATGTGTGTTGGCAGTAATGAATGGCTGGTTGAACATAATTGTGTACGTGTTATGTTTTTAATCTATGCCTGTGGCGTCTGTACACGGCCACACTTGAGGTCAAGCTCCAATTCCCCTCTGGACTTCCTCTCACTGTGCCTGCTGAATGATTACGACTCAATTCCATTCCTCATTTAATCTCCCCAGAGACTCTCTCGAAAAGACGTTATTAAGAGGAAAGTGCGGGGGCTTAAATCATGCCACTTATCTCACTCTTCTTGGCACTTTTTCCGCCATCTGGGGGCGCACAGGGGGCCATTGTGGCCGTGACGGGTGATGGCGTCAACGACTCGCCAGCCCTGAAAAAAGCCGACATTGGCGTCGCCATGGGGATCGCCGGCTCAGATGTGTCCAAGCAGGCGGCTGACATGATCTTGCTGGACGACAACTTTGCCTCCATTGTCACCGGCGTAGAGGAGGGTGAGTGATTGGCAAGGCCAGGAAGTGACTCATGGGAAAGGGTTGATGGCCTTATTTCATTAAAAAATAAATAAATAAAAACTTTTCACAGTTCAACACCAAATTTGATGCATAGCATGATAGAATCCCTGAAAACGTCTCAAGGACCAATACATAACATTTGACTAGAAGTCCACCATTTTGGTTTGAAGCAGTCATCTCACACTATCAAACCACCAGGAGAGTTGGAGAAACAATTATCCCTGGCCATGAGCTTTTTGGGCCGAAACAGAATTTTGTGTACCTGTCTATCATAACACGGTGCTTAAAATCTCAAGAATCCATGCTTAAAATTGATTTTGGTTTGAAGCAGTCATTTTGCATTTAGTCGCAGTCCTTGAGAAGTTTTAAACAAATTACCCCCTGACGGGAGTGTCTTCAATCAACACAAAATTGGGTGGTCAGATTTACCATACCAGGATGCATGAAAAAGTCTCAAGAGTCCATGCATAGAACAGGAAGTTGACCGTTTTGGTTTCAAGCATTCCATTCACATTCTGTCGTACCCAGTGCATCTGGAGAGCAGGGGGGCCCAACCTTTTTTGACCGAAGATCTACTTTTCGATCAACCAACCTCCCGCGATCGACTCGTTCCCGCACACGCACGCATTTACACACGCATGCCATCATGAGCAACAGCCATAATGGGGAGCCACTAGGGCGGCGCTAAAGAGCATGCGGCTCTGGAGCCGCGGGTTGCCGATCCTCGATCTATCATAACAGGACGCATGAAAAAGTCTCAAGGACCCACGCTCCAAAAGTAAATGGAAAGCTTTTCGGTTCCAAGCAGCCATTTTTGGCAAAATCCAGGGTTGGGACTTCCTCCCAGCGAACTTGGGTAATTGTGCCCACTAGTGAAACAGACATACGAGACCAGGTGATGACCACATGAGTGGCCTCCCGGCCTGGTCTAAGAATTGTTCAGCAGTGATGGGACATCGTGGTTTCCTAGGAACATGATGGTTTTAAAATGTAAACAGTTGTCGAGATTTTTGCAAATAATGTTGCATGTTGATATTTATCTGTTAAATGATTGTTGGCAATTACTGTGAGAAGTCATTGAAATGATCAGCGTCTTCACACAGATGAATGTAAAAATTATGCATAACATCTCATTCATGGTAATTTGAGCCAAGTTATTTCACAAGTGTGTATCAAACTGTTCCTTGGCCCTTCGCATTAATCAGTAGCTAAGACGTAGCTCTCGGTTTCAAAAAGTTTAACCCTTGCACTCGACAAATGGGCGATGGTAAATTGCGAAGTATTTTAGCCTACACCGTAGGATGTGGGTGTAGCCTTTGACACCAGTTTTACGAATAAACATTAAATTTTGTGTGGGTTGTAAACGTTGCAGTTTTAGCTTCTAAAACTGTGCATGAAAACATGCCGACTGAGTGAGCTAACACAGAGGTTTTCTGAAAGTCACAATAGTGAAACGCTTCTCCAGTGTATTAAAAAAAAAAAAAAAAAATCCCAGATGGCGCAGGGATGTGTTGCATGAGCACAGAGCTTGCATATTTATGATCAGGACTCACACACAGAGGGGACTTTATGCAAACAACAATATAAAGAGCTTTTGAAAGGAGAAGGGGGCTGAGACTTTCCACAGGAGACTGGCGTTTAATCTAAAGTGGCGGCGGCTGCGGCTAATAAAGTCACCCACTCTGGAGGGAGACGCTGTGCATTTTCAATTTACTTCGAGTCTCAAACACTGGGAAAAAGAAAATCCCGACGTTATTGCAAGGGTTGTTATCCCACACTGATGTCTTTATCGCTGCAGGGCGGCTCATCTTCGACAACCTGAAGAAGTCCATCGCGTACACGCTGACCAGCAACATCCCCGAGATCTCGCCCTTCCTGCTCTGTATCCTCGCTGACGTTCCCCTTCCGCTGGGAATCGTCACTATCCTCTGCATCGACTTGGGCACGGACATGGTGAGTGGCGGGAACATCATCAGAATAATAATGAAGTATGCAAGCAGTGGAGAGAGAACAGGACCTCACACTTTTTCATGGCGAATCCTCAAAACCATCATCAAACTTAGGCGCCACGCCCCAGCTTATTTGTATAACACACTTCATGTGCACGACAATCCAAAGTGCTTTACATTAAACATGAAAGGCATTACAGAGAGAGAAACATATTTCGACATTTCAAAAATCATCATAAAATCATCTAAAATACTGTAATTAGATTAAAATGATTCAAACCAAGCATCAGTCTCGATCAGGGGTGGCCATTACGTCGATCATGATCGACAGGTAGCTCGCGGACTGGTCCTAAGACGATCGCGAGGGGTGTTTGTCTCTGTGCATGTTAGTAATATATATTTTTGGTGTTGATGCACACTGCACCCTAATCATCCCATAAGTCTCACTTTCACAAAAAGTATTTAAAAAATAAAATAAAGCAGGTCACCTTTAACTTACAGTGGCGGGTGACCTGCGTCACCGGAAGTTAACGCTCAGGAGTCTGCAATTGCAGCTTGCGATCAGAGCTGTTGCGATATCGTTTTTATTATTATCTTTTTATTATTATTATTATTATCATCAGTCAAAGTTCGTTTTGTGTACAATTCACCGATTGCACTCGCAAATAATGGCAATCTGGAGGGCCGAGAGAAGCATTTTAAAACGGTATGCGTGAGCTACGTTAGTTAACAGGCTGCAAAAGTGCGTCGCAAGACTCCGCGTCAGGTCTCCCACTAAGGTAGGCAGTGATTTTCACAAACTCTTGTCTATTTTTCTGTTTCATTCATCTTAGGGGCCGTTGTGGCTGTTGCTCATCATTGCATGTGCGCATATGGGGTAAAGAGTCGATCGCGGGAGGTTGGTTGATCGAAAAGTAGATCTTCGGTCCAAAAGGTTTGGGGCACCTCTGGTCTAGATTAATCAAAACAAATATCCCGATTTCACGTTGAGAATACTTGCTTCCATTTGGGGCTTATTTGGGCGAATTCCTTAGTAGCAGTGTGACTCAGTACTAGCCCTGGAATTTGCCCAAAATAGCTAGTTCGAACCACAATGGCCAACTTCCTGTTCAGCTCCTAGCATGGGTCCTTGAGACTTTTTTTGTCTGTTCTGTTATGATCCACGCTCACGCAATTTTGTGTGGATCGGAGAAAGCGGTGTCCAAGGGCAAGTTCTTTGAGCTTTCCAAGAGTTGCGACTGAGACCAAAAACTCCATTTGATTCTTAGCATGAGTCATTGATTCTTTTTTTTTTTTTTTGGGTGGGGGTGCATCCTGTTATGCATAACACAGCTGTTGGCTAACTTTTTTCACATTTTCAAGGAAGCATTACTGAGTGAATTTCAGAGCATGGTATTTTAGACCCCTAAAACACAATTTATCACCAGATTAAATGCACTTTAAAGGTGATCAATTTGTTGGAAGACAAATGAAAAACGGCCACCCACAGAATGAAAAATTGTCACCGAAAAGGCAGCCAAAAACAGTCAGTCCAGTTTAGACTCAAACTAATTCATGCCGATTTGATGAATTTCATCGACAGTACAATCCAGACATATCCAGCAAAAAGACAACCTAATTTGTATAAGTGTAATCTGTCAGACGTGAAATACTCTTTTGGATGAAAAAGTTTGACATCTCCAAGGCAGAATCAAATGCAGATTAATGAATGGCGGTGACTTGTCTTTGATTCACTCCTTCCTGTGTCTCTTTTGTTTGCTGGTGACGGCTTACGACCTGCAGACACGTGGCGTGCCGCTGCCGACGGTCTCTGGCGACGTTGACAGGGGAAGCACAATGGAGGATGAATGAAGTGTTTTAAATGTGAAAACTGAGCGTCAAGCGCTCACTTAGTTCCTGTTGTCACTAATGGAGGTCGGGCAGAGCTCGCTACTCATCTATCCCGCTGACAGGCAACATTTTTTTTTTTTTTAAACCTTCAGGGTGCTCATATTCCAATGAGACAACAGTTAGCATTGCTTCAGTGCAGGCCCATTGGATCCCATGAACCTGCGCTGTCATGCTAGATTTACCATTTAAATGCCTGCATGGTGCTAACGGCTAGGGTTGTACAACTAGTTGATTTGACAGCGCCGTTTAGAGTGTGATGTTGACAAGTTACTTATTCCATGTTTTAGCCGGAGGAGGAGCAGGTGATAAGTGTGCTAAAGGAAATTTGTCCATCACCTTCATAGATTTCAGTTGACTCGGATTTCTGAATGTGTAGCTTTGGTGAGTGACGGAGGAGCAATAAAGGGGGAATAAGCCAGACTCGAGACGGATCTTGAACAACTTTTTGGAAAGCACTATCAATGTGGAAGGACAGCAGGGAATCATTCCACTGGACACAATGAGGTTTGCAATTTTTTTTTTCTCAGCTTACCTTTATGGGTTAGCTCTGTGCTCCCTCTTACGAGCTCCAGTTAGGAGGCGAGCAGCAGCATTTTGGACCAACTGGAGAGGCTTGAGAGAGGACTGTCTGACTCCACAATAAAGTGCATTACAGTCATCCAGCCGAAATGTAACAAAGACATGGATTGCTTTTTCTTAGTGCTGTTGAGAAAGGAGAGGGTTACCTTAGCCAACTGCCCAAGATGGAAAAAAGCTCGATTCAACAACAGCAAAAAATTTGCCAGTTAAATTTAATTCACTGTCCAAGTTAAAACCCAAGTTGGAGACTGTTGGCTTTGGATAAGACCCAAATCAAATGTTTATAAGGGATGTTACTGAGACCAAACACAAAACTTCCAAACATTAACTTCAGTTTTCTTTTAAGTGAAATTGAAGAAGTTCATTGCCATCCAGGCATTGATTTTCTCCAGGAGGGCCAAAATGCCCTTGTTGAGAGAGCGTACGTTTTGCTCAGTATGACATCGGTCTGACTGTCAACTGCAGAGCAGTAATAGTCAAAAAAAAAAAATCATGATTTCTTTAGATGAAACCCAGGCAGCAAATGCAATGAAAACAGCAGGGGCCCCCAAATTGAACCTTGTGGAATGCCATACATCAATGGGGTAGAGCGGTATTCAGAGCAACCTAGGCTAACACAAAAAGTCTGCCAAGTCGGATCTAAACCCCTCTACAGCCTCTAGTGTCAAGTTTTATGCCCAACATACAGAAGCCAGAAAAAGGGGAGGCTATGTTTAATGGTTTTTTCTTTTTTTTTTGGTGATAATTCTGCCTTTGAAGCAAGTTTCACTGAGGAGCATGACATTGGGTTGACATGTCTATTATAATAGGATGCACAAAAAAGGACTCGTGCCAGGGATTGAACACAAAGTAAACTATTGGTTTAAAGTAGCCATTTTGTACTCAGTTGAACCCACTGGAGTGTTGACAAAGTGAAAAAAAAATTGTCTTACACCAGTTTCACTGATCACGACAACATTTTCTGTTCATGTCTATTATAATAGTATGGTTGGAAAAATCGCAAGAACCCATTTTCAGGAATTGAACAGAAAGTCTGACATTTTGGTTTGAAGCAATTCAGATAAATTCCAGGGCTGAACAAATCCCTCTTTATTTAGAGCCAGGGTTTTTTTTTGCACTCATTTCATTTTTATAACACAAACTAAATTTTGTATTAGTTAAATTGATTTAATCTATAAAGCTACAAAAATCCATCCATTTAGTCACCAACCAATCTGTCTCGAAACCCCCCCACCCCCCAAAAAAAACTAATAGCTAAGGATGTTTTGGGGGCAAAACATACAAATGTCAAAGTAAAATTGGCCTATTAACATAATATTTAGTTGTGGCCTTATTGTCGTTGGCCATAGACGCAGTCAATTTAAGAATCCTACTTTTAATTACCCTGTTGTTAAAGTAAAATAATTCAGAGGCAGCATTATTATATCTTAATTCATGACTTTGAAACTACGAGTAGTAACTCAGCTGTCATGTAATCAAACGATAGCTTGTCAAAGATGACCTTGTTGGTTTCTCGCAGCAGGACATTTTGTTCTTGTTGATCAATATTTGTCCGGCTGTCTCCAGATCAAAGTCCCGTTCTGACAGGAGTGAAGTTTGAAAAGCAGCTAAATTGTGTTTTGCATTAAAAAGAAAACAGGAACATAAAAAGTAAAAATAAATAAACAGCTCGCCTTCAAAGTAAGACGTCGGCATGTCTCGGCGAGAACTGCTGGCGGTGTGAAACAGCTGGACGTCGGCTTTGAAGAATTGCAGGCGCGGAAGATCTACCACAAATTACAAGAAGCGAAGCGAACACGTTATATTTGGCGAGTCACGTCTTATCGGACAAGTAAATGAGCGCCACCTCTTCACTTTGAGACACCGTTTAAAAGAGAAAAATATCAGACAGTCAGCATAGATTACTATGATTGTTTTTATTATTTTTAATGAATGATAACGTCAGACAATGCTAAGAAAAAAATTAAGAACTTTGTATGGCTGGACCTGAGGAGACTTCAGAATAGCTCACGGGGGTAATTAAAATCTACGAATCAGTGAGTCTGTGTAACTGTATTCATGTTGTGAAAAGTATTTTTGGTGAACAGATGGTGCTTGAGGAGTTTTTTTTTTTTTTTTTTTTCGGAAGGGGGTGAGGAGTGTTCAGAGAAGCAACATCACAGACATTAGTGGAAAGAGGTTCCATTGGCGGGGGTGACAGGGATACTGTACTGTATGTCCCTAATCATGGTGATTCCAATATCTCGATTAAAAAAAAAAAAAAAAAAAAAAACTAAAAAAGTGTCAGGTAAATTGCGGTGGAAAACACAAAACAGAGTTGCACCTTTAGTGTTTGTTAGGGAATGGCTGATTATCGAGGCTGATCACATTTTGACACATATGGGCCTTGGCGTTCTTACTCAGCCCCTACCCCAAATGATCAAATTCATGCTGGGATAGTTTTGCTCTAATAGAATTTCATTGCTCAGTGCGGTTGTTGTTTGTTTGTTTTTGTTTTTTCGCTATATACATTTGGAATAATAAGACATGCTGCTGGGCCAGGGATTTTGCTGCATTTTTTTATTTTTATTTTTAAAATGAGGTTTTTGTCTAAGATTAAAAAAAGTTGCAAGCCTGAAAAGCTGTTAATTTTCATAAACTCTTATAGGCATTTAAACGAGATTAAGTGCTGGAATTTGTATCATTCAAAATTTTGACAGCAATATTTTGGAATATTGGTTATCGGCCCGGTAGTTAGTGCGTCGACCTCACAGTTTCGATTCCAGCTCCGGCCTTCCTGTGAGGGGTTTGCATGTTCTCCCCGTGCCTGCGTGGCAGGGTAGTCTGGTTTCCTCCCACATTCCAAAAACATCCATTTTGCAGGATTTCAAAGGCGTATTTACCTGGGAAATATTGGTCGAATTCGAACTGTAACAATTCCAATATTTTGGTCGAAAAGTACATGGTAGGCTTTTCATGTAAAAGAGGCAATGCTTGTCTCTGTTTGGATTCCAACTTTAGTGGTTGCTCCTCTGTACGGGTGAGAACGTGTCAGCTGCAAAAAGAACAACTTGGCACATCTGCCAGGGTGTTAGCAGTTTGTCAACATCTTTCCGTTCAACTCTGCGGGGCTGCGACGGCCCAACCAAGCCGTCGCCGTCGCCAGTGACAAGCAACACCCTCGGATGTTATTTTTAGCTTCCTCTGGCAAGATGCTCATCAAAGTGCGTAGTCTGGCCCGCACTCCAATTTGAGGAAAAAAAAGCACAAATATGCAATGAAATCATCATCTGTCAATGTTTTTTTTTTTGAGGGGGTTTGAATTGCTCAATCAATTTGAGCCCTCATTTTCATCCCTTTTAAACACAATTATTGGAATCATTAGTCATTCATTAAAAACAATAGTCCTCCCAAAATTATTTCTAATCTCACTATTTTGTTTCCCTTGGAACAGTGATTCTCAAAATGTGGGGTGTGAAAGAATTAAAAAATTAAATGAAATTAAAATATCCTACATTTAAAATATGAAATAAAATCAGATATCCGAATGAAGCTTCTAGCTGTACATTCTTTTTTTTAAACTTTTTTTTAATATCCTTTTTTTTTTTTTTTTTTTTACCACCCATCCACATACATTTTCAAGAACAGTTCAGTAGTTATATTTAAGTATAGTAAATGTGCTTTTCTGTATTATTTTTGGTCTGTATTTTAACTCTGAATGCCGTCAACTGGAATCCCGAGGAGGAGCGATTGTCATCAACTTTTATTTTATTTTTTTTAAATGGGAATGGGCGGAGAAAAGTCTCATCAGTTATATTATGGAATTCAGTGTGCTGCACTCAAAATAGAAAAAAAAATCTGGAAAAAGTGAATGTTAGAGCATTGAGGTCGGGGTGGTGTGAGTCATCATCAAAGTGGATTTGTCGCACGCCCTTTTGTGTCTACCTTAAATCCACCTAAAGGCGCGGAGATTTCCTGTGTGCCGTCGAACATATTGTGTGCTGACAGGAGCTCAGTATCGTTTATTACACGCGCTCTTTTTTGCCCTTTTGATGTACAACTGAAATGAAGAGCATGTAAGAAAAACGAACTTTGCAGAAAATCCTTTTTTAATATACAAGATTCTTTAAGAGCAGGGAGTGTCTTCAAAGGACCACATCTGATTATTTTTTTTGAATTGACACATAATTTACAGATTAGATCAAATAAAAAAATATGATCAATACTATTTTTTTCATTTTCCAATTATGTTTTCATAATTCAATTACAGTTAACATTTAAATATTAAATGTATTTGTAACTTTATTTTTCTATTTTTTATTTGATTATTTACAGTAATGATCCAATGCTAAATACGATGCATTTTTTTCATTGTACCTGTAGATAATGAAGAAAAAGTATAACGTTCTTTAATTTTTTGTTTTAATTTTCTTGAAAGTAAATTGATTTATTTGATGAAAAATTAGTTTTATTTACAAAACAGTAAATGAACCAATTAAATCATACGAATCCAAAAATTTCAAATGCACACGTACATTATTTATTGTACTGTTTTATTTTAATATTTGCAGTGAATGAACTAATTAATCAAATTAAATGGAATGACTTCATTGTATTTAAACTGATAAACCATTTTTTCAATACTTTCCATGAAAATTGTACATGTACATGTCCTAATGAAATGGAACAATGACAGTTGTACCACTACTACTAGTAGTAGTTGTGGTACTGTAGTCGTAATAATGCCTAAAAAGACTTTTCCACTTTTCTGTCTCAGGTTCCTGCCATCTCATTGGCCTACGAGACAGCAGAGAGCGACATTATGAAACGGCAGCCCAGGAACCCCAAAACGGACAAGCTGGTCAATGAGCGACTCATCAGCATGGCCTACGGACAGATAGGTGCGTACGAATGGCGGCTGTCAATCAATGACCATCATAGCGTAGGCACAATCATTTCAGTTCTACTTTGTACATTTTTGACAAAAGCGTTTTATCCTCAAGGCCTCCTAGCACACCCACGATGAATGGGTTCGTCAACAGTGTGTTGCTAAGTGCAGTGTGAAAAGGCCTCAACTCACATTCACAACACAAGTCACAGAATATCAACATTCAAATGTTTTTTTTCTTTTTTTTTTCTCAAAGAACATTTCATGAAGACCATGTGGCGGCGAACCGTTTGGTAAGCTAGCGGCTAGCTGGGAGAAGCTAATACAGTAGTCCTAAGACTTTATAGTCCAAAAGATATGAGGCTGTATTTGCTACAACAAAGTATTGCGCAGAGGCCGACCAATATATTGTGATGTGTTCATTTTTTAATTTGAAATACATTGCCAAAAAATCTGCAAAACATTTTTGAGTTTATTAGGGATGTGAATTGAAAACTGGTACTTGGTAATTGGATTCCTCTGTCCAAAGTTGAAGATATAAGTTAAAGCAAAAAAAAAAAAAAAATGCATCGTTTAATTTGATGCTAATTGAAAATTGCTAAGATAATCGATAGCAATGGGATTGACAAACAATATCAATACTGAAATTGGAAGTCAGTCTTTATTAAGTTAGCAATTCCAATTTAAATAGCTAAATTTACTATCTTTCATATTCATTCATGGTTCCTTTCCCTTTAGTTTTGCATAAGACTAACCTAGAGAACCAAATATTTATGTATAACAAATCTGATACCGATTATGGTACAGATGAATGTATTGCTCATGTTAAAAATACATGGGAGGAGGAAGTAGAAAAAGATAATTGTATTTTAAATCACAGCCTTAATATTGGGGGCCATCACAATTCCATTATTTTTCAAAATGACTGAGCCCTACTTTGGAGTGTGGCTCTCACATAAAATGTGTAAAAAACACAAACAAACAGAAGCCTTCTGATATATGGAAAACTTCATCACCTGACGTCCACGTGAAGATGGATCAATGCCACACCATCAATAAAATTCCTAACAATCAAAAGGGGGGAACTTGATCTTCTCTCTGTTGACATTTACAACAAATTGAGCGTGGCCAATGTGACCGTATCCCACTTAATCTTGGTCACACGTACACCGGTCGGCTGCAGCCTCCCTTTCCTCTCCAATGCTGCCTTTTATCTTTCCACTGGCTTGATACACAGTAGATGGCGAGGGACGAGCGCCAAAATCAAAGGCTGGCAACATTTCACAGGCTTTTTTTAAATGGGTCAAAAGATGACAGGGTGCCACTGGATGGCGTACGGTTTGTCGCCAATCTCGAGTGACGCTAGGCAAACGACATCGCCCAACGATATTGCGCCGCGTCTTCCAGCAGTTAACGTCTGTCGACGAAAAAACACTGAAGATTAATAACCGGGCCACCTGGAGTGGACTCTCCAGGAGGCTCTTAAAAAACATGTCCATCACATGAGCCCGGCTTGAAATTAAAAGTGGTGATTGGCTTTTTTTTTTGTGGTGTCCTAAGATCACCTGTGACCATTTATTACAATATTCGGTGATGGATGCCCAATAGGAGAGGGAAAAAAAAGCCTTAAGGAGATGGGGTGGATAGCAACATTAAATGGGATGACGCTACATGACGCAGTGGATACCACACAATTGTAATGCATCTTTTATGAAAGCATCAATAATATATGAAGATGTGCATATGAACAAAAAGGCAGCGAGAATAGTCAGTAGCATTGCGTGCGACTATAAATGGATCCAATATATAATTCCGAGACACACGCATGCAGTTGTGAATGAAACCAGCAAGAGTGTAGTATACTTCGGTATAAGATCTTAATAAACAAAGAGGCAGCAAGAATAGTCAGTGGCGCTGCTTATAGCAATGACGCATTGATGAATACGTAATGGACAACCATGGCGTGGTAAATGCAACCAAAAAGTGCATACGATGAATTGTCAACAAGTTCAAAAGGGCAGTAAAAAATAGTCGGGAGCACTGCATTCAAAGAACACACGTGGCTCATATAAGTATTTGTGAATGAAACCACCACTGTACTGTATATACTGTATACAGATGAGAATGAGGATCTAAAAAAATACAATAACTTCATGTGATTTGCGAATGGAATCCGCAAAAGTGCACAATGGCTACAATGTTTCATCCATGGCTCAGGAAATACTCCACTCACCCTGTTGCACCACGTTCCAATTTCTACACTTTGGGAAGATTTTAATGGGTTAAGTGGAATCAGTTGATTACATTCTGTTCATTTCAATTATTCCCCTGCTTTTCATCACTGTGATGCCTGGAGAATTCTTTTTTTTTTTTTTTATGCGCAGACTTTGTATTTAGTGCTCACTCACTCACTGGCTGATGCTGGCGCCCGCTCCAGCGCCGGCGGTTTCCCCCTCAAATCACTTTGGTTAAGAGCGTCTGCCAAATGATGACATGAAAATGCATCAGTGCGCACTTTGATTAGGCTGACGAGCCGTGGACTGGCTCACTTCATTGGCCGCACCTGAAAAATCCAGACGCTAACATTTTGCTTTTACGCGGACAAAAATGTTCAGTGTGGATGTTTTGTGCTTGTAGTAGACAACTACATTGCCTCACATTTATGATATTGTGATCACATCATGTATAGTTTTGCTCATTTTAGAAGATACTGTACCATATTTTAAAAACATCTAGATATATCATATGTATGAAATCCATCCGTTTTCTAATCTGCTTATCGTCACGAGGGTTGCGGGCATGCTGAAGCCAATACCAGCCATCATCGGGCAGTAGGCGGGGTAAACCTGAAGTGGTTGCCAGCCATTCACAGGGCAAACAACCATTCACACTCCCACTCACACATTGGGGACAATTTAGAGTATTCCATTAACCTACGGTGCATGTTTTTGGAATGTGAGAAGAAACCGAAGTACCCGGAGAAAACCCACGCAGGTACGGGGAGAAGACGAAACTCAACACAGCCGAGATCTAACCCTGCACTGCACTATTTATTGCATCTAACACAGTAGCACAGGGGTGCCCAGAATTTTCTTACCTAAGATCTACTCTTCTAGCAACACCAACCTTACGCGATCGACCCGTTACTGCACATGTACGCATACACCCGCGTGGGCTCATGCACAGGTGTGCATATGTGCTCAAACACAATTTATTATTTTTTTTTATAACATAAACAACTGCGGTTAGATCTGTTTGTGTTTCGTCAGGTATGATTCAGGCTCTGGGCGGCTTTTTCACCTACTTTTTCATCTTGGCTGAGAATGGCTTCCTGCCGGTGATGCTGCTTGGCATCCGCATCAACTGGGATGACCGCATGGTCAATGACTTGGAGGATGTCTATGGGCAGCAGTGGGTGAGGACCACACACACACACACACACACACACACACACACACACACACACACACACACACACACACACACACGAAGCAACAGCGTTCACAGTGTTCTCGGGCATCCTGCAGACGTATGAGCAGAGAAAGATTGTGGAGTTCATGTGCCACACGGGCTTCTTCATCAGCATTGTGGTGATGCAGTGGGCCAACCTCATCATCTGCAAGACCAGAAGGAACTCGCTCTTCCAGCAGGGCATGAAGTGAGTGAAGTGAGGTCATGCTAAGATTGAAGTTCATTTAGTTGGACATTAGTTTCGATGATCGACTCGAAATTGAGTGGACACTCCACTTTGTATGCAGCTGTGATTGCTTTTTTTAAGTGCTCTATAAATAAAGTTGAGTTGAGTGAATTTGCTCTTTGCCACACCAGTGGGAAATTTGTTGTAACAGGGAAAAAAAAAATCTCAAGGACCAATATTTTAAAATTGAATAGGAGGTAGGCCAATTTGGTTATGGTTAAAGGCCATATCATACTGGGAAAAAAAATCTGCCCCTGAAGCCAGTTTCACAGATCGACAGGAAATTGGGCGGATGTGTCAAAAGTCTCGAGGACCTTTGCCCAGACTTGACCAGGGAGTCAGCCATTTTGGTTTGAAGCAGCCATTTTAAAAGAACTGGAAGGTTCAGCACCCCAGTCGGGATGTTGCACCGGGGGACATGGCTTAAAAAAAATTGAAATGGAAGTTCTAGTTTTTGATCAAAGTTAAAGCATTGGCGGAGACCTGCAGTCTTGTTGGATTACAATGGATTCACTGATGTGATTATACGTCCACAGGAACAAGATCCTGATCTTGGGCCTGTTCGTTGCGACGGCCCTGGCCGCATTCCTCTCTTACTGCCCCGGAGTGAACATGGCCCTGCGCATGTACCCGCTCCCGTAGGCTACCCGTTTGAACATCCATCCACCCAACCGGGATTTTGCCTTTAACCTCCATTATCCCATCATTGTTGACTTTAAATGAAGCCGTCTTTCTCGTGATCCTCTTCCCCAGGATCGGCTGGTGGTTCTGCGCCTTCCCATACAGTCTTCTGATCTTCGTCTACGATGAAATTCGTAAATTAATTCTGCGGAGGAACCCCGGAGGTAAGTGCGGTTATTAGCGAGAGAGCGAGATTAAACGCGTTCCCGACCTCTTTGTCTTGTTCATAAACCAGCAGAAGAGTAAATTGCTTTGGACTCGCGTGTCGAGAGCCGCGAGTGGCAATTTTCCTGCGAGAGCGACTTCACAGCGTCTCTTGTCCCGGGTCACCCTTGTGATTTTGATCAGAATCATCTCGGAAAATAAACATACTGGCGTATCAAGAGATATTAGCAAGCAATCAGAAGGCCCCCTTGAAAGGTCTTCTTTTTTTGTTGTTGATTTTTCAGCCCCCCGAAACCACTTTCACATCGCGACGTGAAATTTGGTAGGCATGTCTATTAGTAGGGACGCAGTCTGATTAATCCAAGCCTGAAAACTCACTTAAAAGATAACATTTTGGTTTGAAGCTGTCATTTTTTTGGAGGACCCTCAAAATTTCTACCAATGTCTATCATGACTGGACCCACAAAAACGATTTTTAAACCTCCATGCCTCATTTTGGCCATTTCTAAGGGGTCCGTCAAATACAAATTCTCTCTAGGGATTTCTTTCAATCCTTACTTCACCTGCAAAAAAAGTCTTAAAGCATTTGTTCGGGACAGGAAGTCTGCCATTTTGATTTGGTGGGGTGAGTGGGGGTGATTTTTAACAATGTGAAGCACTTTGAGTTACACGGTCATGCATGAAAAGCCCCATCCATTTGATTGATTGATTGATTAAAATATTGTATACTAGACACAGTGATGATGAAAAATTGTGAAAAATATTATTTTCCATAATTATATGTGGGTGAAGTAGGACAGTGAAGTGTGAAGACTTCGTATGAAGATACCCTGCCATTTTGGTTCAATGTGCCTATTTCAGAATGACAGTGTCATTTTGGCCATTCGCAGGTGTTCGTTACAAACATCTTCAATTATTTCCTCCGATTGCGACCTAATTGGAGTTACGTGTACTATAAAGATGGGTGACGCTAAATTGCAAACAGCGAGCGTTTTCGTCATTGCGTGGTGGCGAGCATGGCGGCGAAGTTTGACTCAGCACAGAACACAAGAGGACAACTCCTCGCGGTACCAACGTGGACTTCATTTGTGCGAGAATTTGATCAAGTTGAAAAATCCCATGCTAACACGTCAAGTGCCGTTTTGTCTGGAATCAAAAGTGCGAGACAAATAGTAATCAGCACAAATGCTGCGGCAGCCGCGGCGTTGCATGCTGGGAGGATTATTCAGTAGTCCAACACATACGTTCCTGGCGCAGGGCCGGCCGAGGGTCTTCTCATGAATAAAATATGGGCTTCGTAATAACTCTCGAGTGACAATATTCGAGGCAATATCAATACAAAGTGAAAGTGCCGGCTATCCAAGTTGCAAGAGGAAAAGAAATGCAAATGATACAATTTGAATCGCTATAAAAAGACTGAAAGGGCGAGCTAGCTGATGCCGTTGCTGACAAGTACTTTTTAGACCGTGAATTAAAAAAAATTGTTTGCAACCCATGTCACGAATAATCGTCTACGAGTCACTTTTGAGTCATAGTTAACTGCGCTCAATTCAATACGAATCAAAGCTGTTATTGTCAGTCTTTGAAGGACGCTTTGTCATCGTAAAATGGCAACTATTTTTATTGCATTGTTACAACTTGACTCTCCTAAAAAAAAATAAAAAAAATTGTTTCTAAACATAAACCCCAAAAGACTCTTTTAGTAAGCTCGCTACCACAACGCTCGGGAAGCTTTGACAGTGTGCTCCTCCTGGTGAAAACCTAGAGCCAAAATTGGCTCAGAATTTTTTTTTTTAACTTTTAAATTCACCATCCGAATCCAGTTCACTTCTGTTAAATAAAAATCGGCAGGCATATTTGTCATGAGAAGAACCCCAAATAGGTTCCAAGAAGCCATGATTAAAAAGACGCTGGAATTCTACCATTTTGGTTTGATGCGGACTTTTTCGGGTCAATTTCCAAAGTTCCATCAAGGACTGCTGGAGATTTTGTCTGATTCCTCACAAATTTGAACTATGCATACTAGACAGATGGGTGATGCTGTGGGTGGCCATTTCCTTTTAGCAACCTGAAATTTAGAGGCACAAAAGAGTCTCCAGAAACCATGCTGCAAAAGATGCAGGAAGTCTTTCATTTTGGTAAAAGAGGCCATTTAAACTCATTTGGGGCTTTTGAATTAGATGACTCGCCACAAGGCACAAAACTACGTTATCTCAGCTCCACAAGACGAACCAAACCAAGCGTTGATCTTCGCTAGCGGCTTTGATGCCATCTGATTGTTGTTGTGGACAAAAAAAAAAAAAAAAGAAAATCCTGCAATAATTTAACCGACGTTTGCCTGCTGGCCGTGTTTACGTACTAATCCAGCCCCACCGCTGGAAACAGATTACGCTTGTCAACAGCACGAGGAGCGAAAAAAAAAAAACAAGAGGAAATTACGCGGCGCCCGATGAAGAGTTACGAAGACGGTCGACAATGGATCAAAATTTGCGAGGCCGATGACGGCACAGGTCACAATAACAATTGATGGTGACAGTTAATCTTCTCTGTTAATGCGCGTGTCACGGACGGCTGAACGGCGCGTCTGGAGAGTTACGAGCCGATTCATTTGCAGAAACAAAAAAAGCACAGTCAGTGAATACCAAAGAGGATATGAGGTTTTTTTTTCTTTTTTGCTTTTGTTTTGACGCCTCTGCCGCCTCCTCTGTTTCTTGTCTTGCAGGCTGGGTGGAGCAGGAGACGTACTATTAACATGTACTAGACGTCAGCGTCAAAGCCGAAGCGTGTGCGTGCGCGCGCGAGTGTGTGAGCGAGTGTGTTTGTATGTCTAACAATATTTGCATGGATCAGATGACAAATATGATTAGCCTGAAAGGATCAGATGGTAATAATGGGAATATAGGATTTTGATGATGTTTGTACAAAAAAATGGGACTTCACAATGTCTTGGCTACACTGGGTTGGGTTGTATCAATGTATCATGTTCGGTTTGGCTGGGAACTGGTGGCCAAACAAAACAAATTACACCTAACTTGGGGCAGACTTTATACACACATTTGATTTGTTGTTACCTTCAATCCATCCTACCTTCGTATATCACTCCTTCCTTGATCCTGCTACCTTCCTTTACTTCATTTTATACGTCCCATTTCCTTTGTTCCTTACCCTCTTCATCCTCAATTAGGTCCTTCGTTTCAAACCATCCTTGTTTGCTCTTTTCCCTCACCCTTCCTTCATCCACCTTTTCTCATTTCATTCATACATCTCCTTTCCTGCCTTCCTTTCTTCCGTACAAACTCATCCCTTCTATTCTGCATTCCGCTGTTCTGACTGCTTTCCTCACAACCACCATCCTTGCTTCCCCCTTTTCCTTACTTGCCTCCGTCATTCTTCCTTTAAACATCTTTCCTCCCTTCCCAACATCTTTGTTTCATTACTTCATGACAACAAATGAAAGGAATGGAATGTTCAAAACAACACCATTGGGCTACACTGAAGAGAAAAACGATTTTGATACTTGGGAATGAAGTTGTATCTTAAGTTTTCTTTTTAAAGTTCTGAGGGAAATTCTTTCAGAAAAGGTATCTTAAGAGGTATTGTAATGATACTGTTTATTTACTATTTTGATAAGCAGCCTTAAAGTTATACATATTGTCATTTAACCTTAAAATCATAACTTCGTTGGACTGTAAAAATGCATTACCATTATTTTTATACCTCTTTTGTATTGTAAAATGTAAAAACACATTTGTGTATTGTGTAATGTACTACTGTATTACTTTTTATTTTAACTTTGTTTCAGAGCCAATTTATCCATATTACAGAATAAAAGAGAAAAATGAGTATTATTTTGATTCTTATATTGTTTCGTTCCCGTTTTGTTCTGAAAAAAAGGGGCTGAAAAAATTCAATGTAACAAAGTACGTCAAATCCAGAATTCTACGTCACTTCCGCTGTGGGTACGTCAAACATGGCGCTGCTACTAAGGTCAGTATGTTTGCATTTCACAATTTCTGACTCATTGGAGAGTTCTTGTGGATTTCTGACCCTATTAAAGAGACGAAGAGACATAGCAGCAGCACACTTTGGTTGTAATGGAGTAGAAACTTTCTTGCGCGTTCGGCGTATTTATACAGGGGAGAAATAACCGCGACTTACAGCTAGCTGGCTAGCGTTAGCACTTGACCAAAGTGCAGATTGTCGCTTGTAGAAGTACACAAAAGGGTTTTTGTTTTAATTTGTTGGTTGTTTTATGCAGTCGCATCTCACTTTTTAGGTTTAGTGTTGTCACGCTAATCGTCACGTTTTTGTTTATGTCGGAGTCGTTCGTCCTTGAGTGAACTTATACCGAGCTAGCGTCGTCTGCCAAGACGGCCAATTTGACATCATTCACCTTTACTTTAATAAAAACACCCCAAAACCGATACACGGGCGTCAGTAGCAATATGCTGATCGAAGTAATTTTGTATATATATGTAAGTAGGGTGGGTCAAAGGTAGGCTAACGCTTTTAAATAATTCCACTTACGTAGGGAGTGAAGGACGGTTTAGAACGATGGAAGGCAGCAAGGATAGTATGGAAAGAAGGGGGAAGCATGTAAGATGGGTGGAAATAAAAAGTATAAACAAGGATGTATGAAAATGAAGGCAGGGTGGAAGGAAACAGATATACGGAAGAAAGAAAAAGCTGGGTGGGAGTAGGAAGGAAAGAAATATATGGAGAGAGGGAAGGGTGGTATGAAAGAAAGAAACGTATGAAGCAGAGGTGTCAACCTCCGGTCCTTGAGTGCCACTAATCTGCATGTTTCGATGTTTCTCTCCTCCTACACACCTGATTTAAATGATCACGATTGTTACTAGGCTCCTGCAGAGCTTGCCGATGAGCTGATCTTTTGAAGCTGCTGTGTTGGAGGAGGGACACATCTAAAACATGCAGTGTAGTGACCCTTGAGGACCGGTGTTGGTGATACCTTCTCAGGTTTGGATGAATAGAAGAAACTATAAAGAAGGAATGATGGATGAATGGATGGAAGTAAATGAGGATGTAAGAAGAAAAGAACAAAGGAAGGACAGTCTGTTAATACTTAGAAAGCAAGGATGTATAAAAAGAAGGAATTAAGGGTGGTAGATGGTCGGAAGAACTAAGGGAGGAAACAAGGTTGGTCTGAAATTATGGCTAAAAGAATGAAAGTATGAACGTGGAAGGAATGATGAAAGGTAGAAAGGAAGTGGAGACTTTTAGGGTGTCCACCAAGTCAGACCACACACATTGGATTTAGTGATTTGTTCCTTTTATATGTTTGATTTTATTGCTGTTCGGTTTACTGCTGCCTATACTGTGCACTTGGAGATGTGTCTCCAAATGTAAAGTGCATTTTAATGAAAAGCTTTGATTCGACCCTGAGAAAAATCTTTAGAAGCCATTCCCAAAAAGATACAGGAAGTCAGTCCTCCATTAGGTTCATGTCGCCCATTTCCTGGAGTCCTTCTCGACTCAAAACCAGTTTCACCTGTGAACATGAAATCGAATAGCCATGCCTATCACAAAATACACTCCGCAAAGAGTTTCAGGAAGCCAATTCCCAAAAGACAGAGGAAGTGTGCCATTTTAATTCCAAGCCACCATTTTCAAGTGTTGTCGTCACACTTTGTCTGCAGGACGTTGGCCCGTCAGGGGTTTTGTGTCTCCAGGTCGCAGTGCGGTGTCCTCTACGTCAAGCAGTACGTATAACTCATGAGCAAATTAATGTGACATTCAATAAATTGTAGACATGTCTTAAATATCTATTCTGACTTCAGTGCTGCCCCAATGGGAACCACCGCCAAGGAGGAGATGAACAAGTTTTGGGCCAAAAATACGACATTGAACCGACCCATGTCACCTCACATTACCATTTACAAGTATGTCGTATGCACTACGCAGTGTCAAGATTTATTCACTAAATAATGAGAATGTGCATTAGTTATTCAACATGTGACATAATTTATGAAATTGGCACACATAATGAGATTACAATGTGAGCATATTCATTATTTCATGACCGATGTGTATTTTTCACATTTTTAATGGAATAAGTCAGAGAAATTGTTACTATCTGACTAACAGATTACTTTTACCATTGCAGGGTTACTCATGTTTTTTTTTTTTTTTTGGTTTTATTCCAGATGGTCCATCCCCATGATGATGTCCATTACACACCGGGGAACCGGAGTAGGCCTCAGTGGAGGTAGCACATCCTATTTTTTTTTTTTTTTTCCATTCTGTTCTCACGTGCTTGCTTAAGTGACGTCAAAACTACCACTCAATTGACCCCCCCAAAAAATAACCCCCTGGAGCAACACACAGCGTTCTTGGCCATTGATCACTACAGCAAGTGTGCTCAAAATAAAATGTCTTGGATATGTTTGCTTGCGAAACCGAGTCACCGACTGTAGTCGCGCAGCATCGGCTCTCTGCCCGAGCTGGATTCCTTTTGATTTGCATGCTGATGGATTCTTAAAAAGGTCACCGAGCTCATCTGCCAATTGGAGAGACAAATTCACCCGGCGAGCGCTCGCCTGGCCATCGCAGCGCAAACACACAAAACAGTCTTTGATGAAAGCGTCTGAAGACATCTCCTTTGTCAACAACGTTGACGTCATCAAGTCACAGCTATTGATTTTATGATGCATTTTCCTTTTCCTTTCAAATACCACAAAAAAAAAAAAAGTCTGAATCTCAGGAACAGAAAGTTCGCAGTAAAGGCCAAATCCAACTGAGCGGCGAAGATTTGTGAGAGTAGCGCATGTTGATTTATTTATATTATTATTTGTTTCTTTTCTTTTTGTCAGGGTTCATTCAAAGATGTAAAAGGTTACGAAAATGTTTGGACAGTTTTAATCATCACAGACAGATTTTTTTTTTTTTGTCGCAAGGAAATTTTGAACATATTC
Organism: Hippocampus comes; assembly: GCF_001891065.2. Classification (NCBI taxonomy): domain Eukaryota; kingdom Metazoa; phylum Chordata; class Actinopteri; order Syngnathiformes; family Syngnathidae; genus Hippocampus; species Hippocampus comes. Next base: position 431,760 of record NW_017806034.1, read on the forward strand.
AAAGTTTGATGTCTTTTGCCACCTTTTAGGAACCTGGCAAAAAAAAAAAAATAGCTCTATGCGCACGTAGTGAGGTTAGTGAGATATGGACTGAAATCCGTAATTATGTACGTAATTTTTTACCTCGCGCGGTTGGGGTTTTTTTTTCCATGTCTCTCTCAAAATTCGATTTTAATATCATCCATATATGGTACTCTTGAACCTTACCCTTTAAATAAATACTTTAAATAAAAATGTATGATTTAAATTCCAGAAGTTTAACATTGATTAACTCATTCACTCCCAAAAACGTTTCTTTCAGTCTAGAATTGGCTGGTACTGAATGAGTTAACAAAACACTACTTTTTCCTCATATCCCTATAATCTTGTTATCATAAAAAAAGACTTAAATCTTAAAAAAAAAAAAAAAAAACTGAATAAAAAGTCTTGTCTTGTAATGTAACATGCCTTCAGCCTCATCTCGCTTCTCTCCAAAAACATAACTGTAATCTTATTTTTTCTTTGAATAAGACTAATTTAAAACGAAGCATCTGTTTCTAAAAAAACATATCCTGTAATTGGGCACATTTTCCCCCAACTTTAAATTTGTAATTACATTTAAAGAACACTAATTCAATCACGATAATTTTTTGTCTTTAAATGAATGCTTAAATCCCCAATACATGCAAAATAAATGTTTACCAGCCCCAGAACTGTTTTAAATCAAACTTTTCGACAAAAAAAGAAATGATTATGTCCCCTCAAAAATATGGCTATTACCTCACGATAACATTTTATTTAAACTTGAAAATAATACTTTTGTCCTGAAAAAGTAGGGCTTTAATCCACTAATTATGTGGCCCTTATCTTCCCTTCAATACACGACTTCAGTCTATTAATATTACTGCCCTTCATGTGATATGCTTTAGTTTACTTTCCAATGCATTATCCCCAACATGCCTCCATACAACAGAAAAGAACATAAAAACATTTTCAAATATGGACACAAGCACGATAGTTTTCACACGTAGATCTTGCGAAGCACAATGCCACAGGGTGACATGTATCGATCTGCGGCTCGTTTTCCTCCTCAATGACTTGTTCATACAGCACTTGATTGTATCGGGATCAATAAAGCGTCTGTCTAATTCGTCCTCACAGCCATTTCCGCCTTCGCCGCGGCCGCTCTGCTTCTGCCCGGTAGTTACCCGCACTACCTGGATCTCATCCACTCGCTCTCCGTCGGCCCCTTTCTCATCGGCCTGGCCAAGGTGGGCATCGCCTTCCCGGTGTCCTACCACACCTACAATGGGATCCGCCATTTGGTAAGAAATAGAGCACTTTTTTTTTTTTTTTTGGACCACATTTAAAAAAAAAGTTGTGTTTCTAAATTATAGGGTATTTACTAAAAAAAATCAATTATGCGATTTAGCAAGCCATTACTTATTCCCCCAACGTTTATTATGTTAGATATATTGCAAACTGGATTTATTTAATTAATCCTCCTTTAAATTCTACCCATAATGCTCCATCATGACAAAGTCACAAACCGCTTGAATAATTTCAGCAAATTTGCAAAAATGAAAAACCTTAATTATAAGATAATACAGTATTGATGGTTTTTTTCTGCTGGTACTGGGCAATTATAAAAAGTTCCATTTAACAGTCGCTGTTCAATAACTTTCAGGCTTCTACTGGAATGGGAAAAAAAAACAAAAACAAAGAAAAAGCCTACTGGAAATGCAGAACACTTTTTTATTTTAAAATGCGGCACTGGAAATGGTTGCAGGCGTGTGGTGACTCCCGTTTAAGATGAGTTGGGACGCGATTGGTTCACTCAGAAGTTATAAGAGGGTGTGCACAGTTGCGCAACCATGTGTTCATGGTTGATTATTATAGCTGCCCTTTTTGAAAATCTGAATTGAGTTGTATTGGTTTCAGATCACAATAATGGCATCAATGATTTATCTTGTTCTCTTTTTTTTTTTTTTGCACACATAAAAACCTAGCACGTAAAAAGGGTTGTGTAGCACCTTCCACCTTTATTATTAGTGTTTTATTTTTAATCCATTCTATCTGTGCTGCCTGATACCAAATAGTCGGCGAGTGGTGACCTCTGCCCTCGAGTTGACTTCATCAGCTACACGATCCCAAAGAGATCTCGATTCAAAGCACAAATGCTCTTGTTTTGATTTGCACTGCAGCTATTATCTGACGTGGCTCCATAAACGATAAACAGTTTCTCGAATTTCAAGTTAATGCATCGCCGAGCTCCGCCATTTTCCATACACTCGTGTCTATCTCTCCATACACTCGTGTATCTCTTGAATAGAGAAAAAGGCAGACACTTTGATAAATTGCGCTTGTGCTCTTCTGACGCACCCGAAGCTTGAATGGGGCTGCGAGTGTTTTTGTTAAATTATTGCGAAAATGGTCCGCTATCTTTCAGCGCAGCAGAGTGCTCGTACAAGGCGGATAAAGCCTCATTTCAATAAAACCATCCACATTGTCGCAAAATGGGGATATTCCAAATTTGCAGTCTATTTTTACCATACAGTTTTATAATCTCGTGTGTGTGTGTGTGTGTGTGTGTGTGTGTGTGTGTGTGTGTGTGTGTGTGTGTGTGTGTATGCGCATGCGTGTGTGTGTCAGACTCTTTCCGATGAATACTTCAATACCTGCGAGGCAGTTTGTTTTTCGTATTTATCCAATATTTATCATATTTCACGTTTTTATCAAATCTACAGTGGAACCTCCAAGTTTAAACGAAATGTGGTTGATTTTTTTAAAAACATTTTCTTTCATCAGAAATCATGTGAAAATACAACAAATAGCTGCCGTGAAAAGCATGAACGGTGTCAACAGGCAATAATTTGGCCGAAATGAAAGAAAACGTCTGGTGGCAAATGTGTAAATAAGAAGGCGATAGCTCTCATTTTTCAAACTTTTGTCATCTTGGTGTTAAAAGAAGTGAACCACTGGATGTAAAAACATCCCAAAACAAATCTTAATTCAAAAAAAAAATTTAAGCTCATAAACCGAGCTGTGGATGATCTGGCTTTAAATTTAAAATAGTATCTGAGAAATTATCTCAAAAATTCAATTTCTGAATTAAATTTAAAAATACCCCATCGCTTATCAAAAAGCAAATCACGATGACATAAAAAAATAAAATGAAAATCCTCTGGTGGGGTTTTCTGTTCCTTTTTCCCCAGAATTAATTTGCATCCACTTCCACAAAAATAATAGAAATGAAAATTTCCAGTTCTTTTTTTTCCAGCTCATGTAAAAATAAATGCTTCCTCATTGGGGCAAAAAAAAAAAAAATGTCCCTTTTGTCAGAACATGTTTGTGAACAGGATCCTCAATTATGTAACTCTGAAATGGTCAACACTTTCGTGTTATAAAATGAGCCGTCAAACTCCATGGCTGGTATTTGCTGCTTTGGAGCACCTACCTTGGATCAAATGTTTTTGACGTGGATCCAAATCCAGTAGTTGAGAAGCCCGTCTTACAAGTTGTGTTCATTAGAAGACCTGTAAAAGACTCAATGTCACTCGCTACCTTTCTTCTTTTATGATTTCCTTCTCCTCTCTATGTGCACTGTTTGGTGGTGTCGAGGTGAAAAACGACAAAAGAAAAAGTATCATGTGACTACAACTGCACATCTTTTATCTTTCCGGAATTGTTTGTTCTACTTTGAGGGTTTCTACTCTGTTGTCGTTATTTCCATGCTCAGCTCTCTCCTTTTTTTTTTTCCCCTCCCTTCCTCCCTCCCCATCACCTCTTTCTCTTTTCTCTACCACCCCCCTTCCTTCCCCAAAAATGCAAGTGTTGGGATCTCGGCAAAGGCTTCAAAATTCCCGAGGTGTACCGCAGCGGCTACACCGTGATTGGCCTGTCCATCATCACCACCATCGCCGCTGCCACGCTCCTGTGAGCTCACTCCGCCAAGGCCAAGTGCATTGTGGGAAGTTTGCTTTTGTGTATATGTTGTGAAGACTTGGGGAAAAAATAAAGGATTCTATATATATTTATAGATGTTGTTTGTAAAAAAATGCAGTGTCACTCTTTTACACCTCAAAATGAAACCATTGGACCTTTTTTTTCTCTGCGTGAATGTCGGAACTACATTTTCTACACACGGGCCTGCATTTGGTTTAGATTCACAACAGGACAAATATTTTTCATTTTGAACTCAGTCTGAAGCAGCTGATGGAAATTGATGTGCTTGTAAATTCAGATTTTTTTTTTTTTTTTTTTTTTTTTTAGAAAGCTAAGAAATTGACAATCCATGAGCAATTTTAACTTGCACCCACCGTTTTAAAAGAAGGCAGTTCAACCCGTACTTCTTTCAACTCAAAACACAAAGAATATTATGCAAATTTTACTGCACCATTTCTTCAACTATCTCCCCCCCACACCCCCCAAAAAACATTGCATTGAGCCTCCTCGTGACCCCATTTATGGAAGGTGAGGCCTTCAAGTGTTCACTGTGCCTTCTTAAAAGCTGCAGATAGCCTGACTTAACCTTTTAAATGTCTTCTCTTACATAAGGTGTCCTTTTTTTGCTCTCTGACGTTAGCGTCTCTAATTACTTTTCTTAAACGCTCAGTACTTGTGTGTGTGTGTGTGTGTGTGTGTGTTTCAGCCAGACAGCCATTCATATTTTAGCTTGTGCTGGTTGCAGTATCTGCTGATGTGGAGTGTGTGTGTGTATGTGCGTGTGTTCTTTTCCAGTCTTTTTCAAGATGTCGGTGTAAGTGAGGTGGGGCGTGAGAGCAGGCTGCCTGCTTTGCCGCCCGTGTGTGCCTGGGGGCGGGGTCGCACCTCCCGTCGGGGCAGCTCACATAAGAGCTGCTCCCGCTCTTTGCTTTGCTTTACTGCGCAGGTGTAATGGCTGCTCTCGCTCGAACACGGGTGCCGTCGGGGATTTCAAGAAAACAACACAAATGGAGCGTTTACCTCCGCCAGGGAGGTGATGTTTGTTTTGCGTGTCGGTTTACAGGGTTACCCAAGCATCATTTAACCTATTTGTGAGAGACTTTATATATATGTTCTTTATTTATTTAACCCCCCCCCCCAGGCCCTCCCCCCAAAACACAAGGTTAGATCGCACCAGTCCAGGATTTTTTGTGGTACATAGACGATTGAACTGAACACATCAAGGCTTTCGGAGCACTCATAGAAAATTGTGATCTGAAAACTGTCCCTGAAGGCAACACCAAACAGGATTAGGATCAATACCCAGATGAACTTCCGACTGTCATTGAATGCAACACCAGACAGACCGACAGATCAATCAAACTATTAGGACTTTTGGTGGAGTTGTCAGATGACGTCTGGTTTCCGACTGTTCCTGAAGGCAACATGAGTTTTTTTTTTTAAATACATTTAAGGACTTTTGGACCAATTGCTCAGATTAGTTGAGAGAAAGGTACACATGTACAGTTGACAGCACAAGTTTTCACTATGTAAGAATACACATGCACTTTATTTTCTCGCTTTCTGACATGAAAGCAGATTGAGTTTTCCCTGTTCGAATTAGAATGACCAAATTTATCTCTTATTTGCTCGAGGATAGCCAGATTCTGTTCTACTCATATTTTTTATTGTTCTACATTTCAATGTCAGCGATCAGTATTCTTGACAATGAAGTCATTTGCTCTTAAAAAAAAGATTTGCTTGATTTAAGATCATAATAGGAGCAGCCTAACTAAAGCATCAATGATATCGTTTCCCATGATAGTTTTGGGGAAAATATATTGTTCTAAACCCGCGCTCCTTGTGAGGATAAGCGGATCAGAAAATGGATGTTGTTCTAAAGACTGTGTTGGGATTGGCCTAAGTGAGTGACCTCCGCCCAGTTTTGACTTTGAAGAAAGTAATGGCATAGTGTCTAAAAAAAAAAAAAAAAATCTTCCTCTCATTCTTCTGGCATTGAGCAATGAGAAGTAATTTAGGTAATCCTAATTGACCTCAAACAGGATTTCATGTCAGACTTTTTATTTATTTATTTTTTAAATCTTGTGTATGCGAGTTTCTGGTTTCAAGCGTAGATGAGGTAGTTATCTCGTAAGTGCTATTTGTTTCTCCACTGGCTATAGTTTCCAATCTCGTGTCGGTTTCGATGTGTTGTTTGCCAAGAAACACGCACCGAGTGCGGGCAGCTGTGGAGCCTGTTAGCTTCTCCCAAAATGCTTTATCTGTGCGTTAGCGGCTGTCCTGTCAGCTCGTATTTTGGACTTGGAAGCTCGAGAAAAAAAATGTCACAGAATACACAATTAATACACTATGATTACACAGTTACTGCACAATTACTGGCAGTGTGTGTTTTTTTTTTGTTTGTTTTTTTTTTGATTGTGTTACTTGATACCGCAGCAAGCACTCCTCTTGAACTGCGACGTTTATTGTTGCCAAGTGGAAGTAATGAAGGTGCAGTTTTGAGTGTTGGCTTGGTGCTGTTTTGGTGTCTGCTTCTTTTTAATCTTGCCTTCCAGGCAGATGAAACACAAGGCAAACAAGATTTTAAATTTGTTTTTTCTTGGGTGGCTTCAATGTACTCCCCTGCAACACAACACTGTTAAACTCAAGTTGTCACAATGTGGAATTGTGTTGTTTTTGTTTTTTTGTGTGTGTGATGTGCTTCAAGTAGCGGTACTCAAATATGAATCTCAAGTGGCCAAAAATAATTTTTTGTCAATGAGTCAAACGTCCATTTAATGGCGCACATTAGACCACAATTTTTTTTTTCATTCCAAAGAATAACAGAAATGCAACCTAAAATAAAATAGCATTTCCATTTTGACATCAATAATTGAAACAAAACATGACCCCGTTTTTTAGTCAATGCCATCCTCTCTAAAAGTATCGGAAACACAAAGTTCTTGCATACGGAAGACATTTGGGTTTCCGGTCAAAAGATGAATATCAGACAAAAGTTGAGAATATTAGCTTTTATTTCATGCTATTTGCATCTCGATGTGTGAAACAACTCGGGACAGAGCGGCTTTTGTTTTGTTTGAAGCCACCCATTTTTCGAGAGCGCAACTGGCACTGGAACTGACGTTAAATGAATGTCATGTGAATAACATTGAAGATTTGGTGGCGTCATCCTTACTTGCAATAAATGCGAGCCCTAATTTGAGCAGACTGTTGTGTTCTTCATTTGGAATGCCTTTCCAAGCCTTTACTGCAGCCTCTTTCAATTCTTGTTCATTTCTGGGGGGTTTCTCCCTTCATTCTCCTCCTCAGGGGGTCAATTGCCAGCTCGATTGGGTTAAGGTCCGGGGATTGACTTGGCCAGTCTAAGACCTTCCACTTTTCCTCCCTGCTGAAATCCTTTTTTGTGTTGGCAGTGTGTTTTGGCTCATTGTTTGCATGATGAATCTTTCGATTAGTCATGAAATTGTTGTACGGCGAAGCTTCTCCTGATTGGTTTGGATGCAGTTTTCTGTAAAGTGCCAGACAAAAATGTAACCCATGGTGGTCGCAGCCCAATGAATTCTCAAGTCTCCGAAAAGCATTTTGTCTGGCTTGCAATTGACAGAAAAATGCATCCAAACTAAACAAAAGAAGCTTCATCAAACAACAAAATAATCACCAAAACACACTGCCAACACAACAGAGGAGGGGGTGAAAAAATGCTCTTTGGGTGGCCAAGTCAATCAGCGGACCTGAACCCAATCGAGCATGCGGTTCACATCCTGAAGAGAAAGTGACAGAAAGAAAACGAACTGAAAGAGGCTGCGGTAAAGGCCTGGAAAGGCATTTCAAATGAAGCAGCCGTCGACTGAAGTCAGTGGGTTTTAGTCATTGCAAGTCTGGGGTATGCCACCAAATATTAAGTTCATTTCATAATGTCTGTTCCAATACTTTGTCTCACTTGACAAAAGGTGCTCTGTCCTGTGTCGTTGAACACATGGGGATGCTAAATATCGTCAACTTGAAAGCTGCAATTCTCAACTTTGGTCTCATATTCATCTTTTGATTTGATCTGTGCTCGGGCGAATTGAGCGGCACAGGAATTCCCAATTTAAGATACAGGCTGAAATCCAAACAAAAGTGTTTATTGTTATATTGTTTCAGGGTGCGTGGATGACATCTTTTGTCAGTCTTAAGGTCCGTAATCTCCAGTTCATTTATTTTCCGCGCCTGGACTCGCACACTTTTTATCCGCGCGCATTCTCCTGTCCAGACTTTGACAAGCGCGCATAAGCTGAACGATGAATGAACACGAAGACAGCGAAGAGGCGCCACTCACTGACAGCTGAGGCTGGCTTCAATTGCAAAACGCAAACTTTGCAGACACCCGTCAATGTCTTTGTAGTTCATGAAAAATACAAAACGTGCTGACTTTGAAATGGTCCCAATTCCTTTCTGTCTTTTGGAGGGTCGGCGTCATTTTTGTCCTTTCCTGTTGCATTAGTTTGTTTTGGAAAAAAATGATTTTGTTGAGCCACAATTCAAAAGCGATCTAGTTTTTTTAATGCACAATTACTTTTGTCTGTTTCAAATGATTTCGGTCACCATTGTGAGCTTTGCTTTATCTATCAACAATTTGTCCTTGTGTGTAAATAGTACTCGGCACAAACTATGCTCATATAGCACCTGCCTTTCTATACAAGCATATTTGTGTATCATGAAAAAGCACTACAAATTTGATTTATACTTGACTCAAAAAAAAAAAAAATCTCACATTTTTCTTTTACAATGCATGTATGTTTTATTCATTTATTCATTCATTCATTCATCTTCCGAACCGCTTTATCCTCACGAGGGTTGCAGGGGGTGCTGGAGCCCATCCCAGCTGTCTTCGGGCAGTAGGCGGGGGACACCCCAAATTGGTTGCCAGCCAATCGCAGGGCAATGTATGTTTTATTTCATGGTAATATAGTATTATTCTTGTATTTATAAAATGTCTTGTTCATATAAAATGTGTCTATATTAGTTATTTGTATTTCTAATTTCATACGATTTTTTTCCTTTTTTTTTCCCTAATTGTAATTTAAAAAAAATTTCGACTAATTTCGCTAACTTTGAATGTATTGTTTGCTATTTTATTTTTTATTTTTGTGTCCTTGAAATTTGCCCATTAAACTTTTTATTTATTTATTTTTTATTTTTTATTTTAAATGGTGGTTTTGTTAGTGGGCAGCCCGGTTGTCCAGTGGTTAGCGCGTCGAACTCACAGAGCAGAGGGTTCAATTCCAGCTTCGGCCTCCCTGTGTGGAATTTGCATTTTCTCCCCGGGCCTGTGTGGGTTTTCTCCGGGTACTCCGGTTTCCTCCCACATTCCCAAAACATGCATGGCAGGCTGATTGAACACTCAAAATTGTCCCGAGGTGTGAATGTGAGCGTGGATGGTGGTTCGTCTGTGCCTGCCCTGCAATTGGCTGGCATCCGGTTCAGGGTGTCCCCCGCCTACTGCCCGAAGATGGCTGGGATAGGCTCCAGCACCCCCCGTGACCCTTGTGAGGATAAGCGGATCGGAAAATGCATTGATGGATGGTTTTGTTAGTTTTTGCACTCATTGAATGCGCCTCTTCAGCACCCCCTGTCAGCTGACGGTGGCGATGCCCTGACTCCAGCTAGCGGTCCTGATGCTGAGGGATGCAGCAGGAGGGGGGAGGATGCAGTGGGTGGAGTATAAACCCTCCGTTTGCGCTCCTCGTGCTGCCTGAGTCTCTGTGGCGCAATGGAATAGCGCGCTGGACTTCTAATCCAGAGGCTCCGGGTTCGAGTCCCGGCAGAGATGATCGTGGTTGTGGCATTTTTGGAAATGTGACAGTGAAAAAAAAAAATATTGCCATGTGTGCCACTCTATTTATAGATTTAGGGGATGGGAACTATCAAACGGGTGAAGAGGCTTTGTATGAGGCGTGTCTTTTCAAGATTTGCGATGAATACTAATTTCTCCAAGTGAGGGTTACGCTCGCTTCCCTGTGCTAATTTATATTTTATAAAAAGCCACCCCCAGTGTGGTGTTCACGGTGGAGTCTTCGTGTATGTACGCGTGTGTCTGACCGCGCGCGCGCCATCACGATTGCACACAAATGGTACAGCTTGTCTTGCCATCCCCCATTTGAGCAAAAAGGCTCTCTTGATAGTGAACATTGGCGGCTTGACATGCTTTATTTTTACATGGCGTTTGATTTCTGTTCTAATTGAAGCTTGATATTAATTTCTGCACTTTATTTCGTAGGATTTTTTTCCCCCCTTTTGCATTAACTTATTTTTTTTGTTGTCAGCAAGATGTATTTTCGGGCAAGACATGTATTTTTAGATTAAAAAAAAGTCCTCATTTCTTTATATTTTTCATTTAATACATTACAAATCAAACTTTGTCCTTCGTTATTTTCTATTCCTAATTGTAGTTAATTACTTCACATATTTTTGATTTTGTGGGATTTTTTTATTTAAATCTAACATTTGATCTTTTACTGTATATTGGAGTTTTTAAATGTGATGTGAATGTGGAAAATCATTTACATTTTCGACCGCAGATATAATTTGTCCTGGATAATATTTTCAAAAAGAAAAATTCTATCTCGTATCTATTTATTTATTTCCAAAATTGTATTTTGTGGTGCGTTTAAAAGGAATTCATTTTTAGTCTATTTTTTTGCAGTGTGTTTTTACGTCAGATGCAACATTTTCCTCAGTCGTCCCATTTGGGAATCCTCCCATAGATTGTTTGTGATGTCCCTGCCCTGCCCCCCGACCCCTTTTCGACTTGAGAAAAATGGACTGCATTCAAACATTTTCTGAGCTATTTTCACGTATAAGTGCTGAACAGGTGCACGCTTCAAGATCTGTCAAAAAGACCCCCACACCGCCCCCTCCTTGTTGCGTCTATTATTTTTTTGTTTCGTGCTCGAGGCAGCCGTCATCCATGCTTAACCCTGTCATGTCACGCACACGCACACACATAGACACGCACACACGTGTACACACTTAATCCACCACTAAAACTAATCCTTAATCCTCTCTGGCAAGTTGAACAAGCCAACACTGCACCCGCCCACCCTCCATCCTCATTCCCAGATGGGACGGACAACATGCAAATTCAGCATTAAGTGCATGCAAATGCTTTGAGAGCGTCACACAAGTTCCTCAGGGAAGAATATTGATTCATTTTTTTGGGGGGGGTTCCCCTCAAATATTCAGTGAACAATATGGTTATCGCCATTGTGGTTATTTTATGTTATTTTGTGACATTAATCAAGTTTTTATGGCACTGGGAAATGACAACCACAGTTGATGGTGTGCGCCTCGCCAAAAAGTAAATTTTTATGTGAATTGTTCAAAGTTTCTGTCATGGTCAATCGGCTGATTTTTAATTTAAAATGTAATTTTATATATATATCTATATATACGTATATTTTTTTAAATTCATAGGCTAAGTCATCAGATATCAGAATTTTGTCCTGCCAAATACTCTGTAGTCGAGGTTGGTCTCCCCAGTCCATGAAGTTTTGTTCCAAATTTTTTGTGGGTCCTCTTTGTGCGCCCTTAAAAAAGCCAATCTGGCTTTCGATTCTTTTTGCTGATGAGTGCTTTGCATCTTGTGGTATGGCCTGTCCATTTCTTCTGTCGAAGTCTTCTTTGAACAGCGGATTCTGATTCCTTCAGCGTTGCCCTGTGGAAGTTGGCAGTGATGTCACTGACTCTTGTCTTTGGCTGTTTCTTCACAGCTCTCTCAATTTTTCAACGACTGTTGATACCCTTGGCTGACCTGCGTTTGATCTCTGCTGCTCAGCACACCATGTCGTTTCTTCCTTCTTCAGGACATTCCAAATTGTTGTGTGTGCCAAATGTTTGTGCAATCGCTCCGATTGATATTTCCTCTTCTCTCAGCTTCGAAATGGTTTTGCTTTTCTGGAGGACAACAGTAACCATATTTACTGTTGAGAAACAAGACGATTGGGAGAATTTTCAATAATTTAAAAAAAGAGCTTCTCAGCGATGAATCGATGATCAGAAATAATTACCAATAAACTTGTAACACCTCTTGTATGTTTTTGTGCTGCGTCCACTGTTGCATGCTGACTATTCTTGCTGCTTTTTTCGTCCACCTCTATTCTGTTCCGCTCCACAATAGTGGTGATGACGTTTTATTCTCACTCACATGGACACACAACCCTCCTTTTTCTTCCCTTGGCTGCGGCCCCTGCCCGCTCTGTTCTGTCGTTGTGGGCCAAATGCTATTAAAAACCCCTCCCTCACTTCTCTCTCTCTCTCTCTCCCCCTCTCGTTCGTCCCTCCCTCCCTCTCGCTCCATCCAGCCCAGACTGTGTTTTGCTGCAGTGAGCGGCAGCCCTGTGCAGAGAAGCGCGTGAAAAGGAGGTTGCAAAACAAACACCACACAACAAGAAGAAGGAGGTAAAAAAAACAGAAGAGGAAGGGAACAGGAAAAAGAGTGGAGTAGCAGAAGAAGACGCAAAAAAAAGGGAGATCACATCCCGCGGGAGGGACGAACAAGCGGACCTAAGTAGAGACACCGGGAGGCGGGACGTAACGGTGCGTGTGCACACTTGGTAGCATTCCTGACTATTTTTCTTATTTGTGAGCGCGCGATAGCGGAGACACCTGTCACGCGTCTGCAGGAATGTGCGAGCGTGCGTGCGCGCGCGCGCGCGCACGGCGAGCATGCTCCCCTCGCTGGTGCGCGCGCGATCTCGAGTCTGTTGTGCGAGCTCATCATCATCATCATAATCCCTTTGTTTTGTTGCGCGTGTTGTTTTATTTTATGATATGGAAAAGACTCTCGCTGTCCTGTTTTTTTCTTTCTTTTTTTTTAAAGTGTCTTCATCATCACCATCAAGCGTTGTTATGGTCGGCCATTATTGTTATGCCGTGATAAAGTGTGTTGTAATACCCCCCACCGTCCGCCCGTCCCGCAGGCGCTCGGTGACAATGAGCATGCGTGCGCGCGGCTGTTTGCAGACGTTCACGTACGTGTACAGCGTGTTTTTGTGCGTGCTCGTGCGCGCGTGCGCTTGAGACAGGTGCACCTGAGTGCTGCTTTGTTAATTCCCATTAAAAGCGGAATTATCAAGCTTCACTTCACACCGCTTGCAAACACGCTTGCCCCCTTTTCCGCCGCACGACTTGCCTGCTTACACGCCAAGCCATTGATCCTTTTCACATTACTCGGGGGGGACATTTCCGCTGCTAAGTTGATGCGCTTTCGCTGCACACCGAGCGAGTGCGGATGCACGTCCCACTATCGCAGCCAAATATTTTCACAGCATGCTTCGCGTGTGATGTACCGTCAGAATCGCTCAACAGACATTTTAGCTCCCTGGTCACCAGTCAAGGGTGCGCCCCGACTGCTTCTTAAAGTTAACTAACTGGTCGAGGCTCCAGCTCACCCACAAGACTAATGACAAGCCTTGGATAAGACGGATAGTTCGGTTTTAACACTTTGGACGCCGCGCGACTTTCTAGTCCAAGGCTCACTCTTGATGCTTTTCCACGGCACATTTTGCTGTTGATAAGATAGTTTTGCAGCAGTGTAACGGATGCCACCTAGCGCTGTGCGACATTGTGTTCGTGAACCTCACTCCCCGGACTCGGTTGTCTCGGTGTTTACCGTCGGCCAAGCCGTAGGCTATGACGCAAGTTTCCCCATATTTGGACATGGTTGCTCGCCAGACAACCAGGAAGTCGGCTGGAGGCTTTTCCTGCTGGTTCGCCTTTACCTATGTTCACACGGCAGGTTAATTGTGATTTTTTTTTCTCATATGTGGCATTTCTTTTTTTTTTTTTCTTCATGCAGTGCGGACATTACAATTCTGATTTCACTTGCAACAGAAAGTTTTAATCGTAGATGGCTTTCCTTAAGCCTGTTTTGTACGATGATTTTAAACATGTCTTCTTTTTTCACATCAGCTTTTTGAGAGTCACTAGTGTAATTTTCCTTTCAAATTTGACCTATTAAAGCTTGCACAAGGTGGATTTGACCATGTGTTGTAATTCATAGCGTTGATGGTTCACAATCCACCTGTCAGCACCAAAATACGCCCCCCCCCAAAAAAAAACATCTTAAAAAGTTTATTTGCATGTCAGATTAAAAAAATCCAAACTGGGTGCACGTCCTGCAATGTGAACGTAGCCTTTTGCTGTTAGCGCTCTGCTAGCACTGCGAATTGCTGTGATACTAGCAGCTAATAGCTTGTTAGCCTCTAGTGGGCTGGCAGGCTGGGCCCGGTCTCTCCAATACTCCACAACCTTACTTCTTGCGTAGATCCACACAACAGAGACAGAAAGTGAACTGTTTTTTTTTTATGTTTGCTAGCTAGCAAGATAACAGAAGAACTAATGAGCGAGCTTGCTCAATAACAGCTGGGTCGTCCAATATGTTCGTGCCTCGTTTGTACTGTGGGTACCTACATAACAAAATACTTAAAGGAGGGTTAACTGTTTTTTTGTTTTTTCCCCAGACAGTGGCACACGCTATTTAACTTGTAGCTGACAAAAGGCACTTAAGCATGTACTGTATGAAGGAACCTATTTCAACAACAACAACAAAAATTCCCACTGAATGGATCGCATTCAATCTTTTCCCCCGTAGAACAGCTTGCAATTGATGCTTTTCCAATACCTAGCTCAATACACTATTGCACAGTTTGCTTTTGACACTTCTCCACTGCACAACGATCACTCTACTTTTCCACAGCATAGATTGCCATTCTACTGCATGGCTCGCAAGTGACCCATTTTTCCACTGCATCTTTGGCGAGTGGCACTTTTACACTGCGCGACAGACACTTTTTCCACTGCACAGCTTGCTATTGATGCCTTCTGATGCTCAGTTGATGCCATCCCACTGCATGGCAACACTACTGACGGTTCATTCGCTATTGACCATTTTCCACTGCAAGGCTCGCCGTTTGTATGCTCAACGCTGTCATGACAGGAGCAGAAAAACAATTAGAACCAAGTCATTAAGAACAAACGTAAACATAGCAAATGACTTCTTTGTGAGCCTTTTTCACTTAAGAGGTGGTTCGATTAGCCAACATGTGTACTCAAGTAAGTGTGCTGCGTGTACTCAAGTGTACTGATACTTTTGAAGAATATGACTTTAGTAAAAGTAGTCCTCCAAATAATTACTTGTTTAATGGCTATTCGGGAATGGGGGGTGGGGTGGGGGGCGGACTACTCATGCACGAACTGGTGAGTCACTTGTGCTTTATTATTCTTATCTTTTAAAATCAGCATGCACGTCAAATCGGCAAAACCATAGAATAGTACATTGATGTCCACCTCTGCTCGTTATTGATGCTTTGTCATTGCACAGCTCACTATTTCCAATCTCTGGCTCCCGATTGACCCTTCTCCACTGAATAAGCAACCATAAACACTCATGCTAACGTTAGCGTACCCAGCGGCTGTGCCTCGGTCTCCAGTAATAAATCTTGATTCGCTGTCTTATTGCGACCGCGCTACTGTTTTTCAAGGGGTAATCTAATTGCGCTTGTGGTCGAGCAATGTTGTTTTGGTCTCACTCAAGCCCCCCCCTCTTCACCACTCACTCCCGCCCCTGCCCATCATTCCTCCCCTGCTCATTACTGTCAGTTTGGCCCCATCCCTCCTTCGTCCCCCAACCCTTCCTTCAGCGTGTTATGACATAAGCCGATCGATGCACGCACGAGGTCATTTATTCATATGGCGGGCGGGGGATGGAGAAGAGCGATAACAAACCAATAACCACTCTGACGTTTTCCTGCAGGTAACCTCCATCGGGACCCCCCCTCTCCTCCTCCTGTGAACTCCCCCCTCACCCCCGCAATTGGAAGCCAACGAGCAGGATATTAGTGCGACCAAGCATGGCTTTCCCATCAGCTCCGTTATGGATTGTCAGCGTATTGACGCTACTCTCTGCGGTTTGCAGCAACGTGGTCTTTGGTGAGTACCCTCTTATACCCCTCCACCCCCATATACACACACCTCCTTAGACCTCTACTGGGGGGGCTCTACTCTCAGCATCCCGCTTGTTCTCTTCCTTATCCATTGAAGCTTTTTGCGGCTCTCCTGTATTATAAGAAGGGAAGCGCTGAGGTGGAACTAACCACATGGGACACTCCCAACACCCCCAGTTGAGCCCACCATGTATCAGGCATGTGAGTGTCCATGGGAACACACATAGGGAACTTTGGCCTCATTTTCACCACGTCGTCTCATTTAGTTCGGTACGATAACCATCTTTTGGGCGTTTTCAGCAGTGCCCAAAATATCCGATGTCTGATCGTCGTGTCATCAAATCCTGATCCGCACTTATTGTATCTTGGCAAAGTCAACATTAGCGCTCAATAGAAATCTGGTGCACGGATCAGTTTGGTACCTGAGTGGTGGAAAGCATAATCCTGATCGGTACTTAGTTATCCAACTCCTACCAAGGCTATCTGAACTTGACTACATGCTATTATGGTTCAATTCTGTAAACAAAAGCACAGCACAATGGAAACGTAGTACTGCCATTGGCAGTCACCGATCCAAACCATACCTTGACTACAGTTTATTGATTTTTTATTTTTATTTTTATGTGCTATCCGATGGCACGGTTTGCTGCTGTGAGGCAGCGTGTTCAAGTCACAGCCAACTCTTATTGTACGATGACAAATTGATCTGTTCAGCTCGGTGGAAAGGCGACTCACAG
This sequence comes from Hippocampus comes, assembly GCF_001891065.2. Taxonomy (NCBI): domain Eukaryota; kingdom Metazoa; phylum Chordata; class Actinopteri; order Syngnathiformes; family Syngnathidae; genus Hippocampus; species Hippocampus comes. The sequence goes on from NW_017806034.1 coordinate 448,405, forward strand.
TTCACTTTGGTTCAGTACCCGTGCGGTGGCAATGCAAATCCGGATCGGGGGTCATTTTTCGTCCGTCTTTTGTCAGGGAATTGGTCACAGTGGTCAAATTACACATTTCCCTTTAGCCACATTTACACTTTGTAGCGTGGTTCACTTTGGGATGGTACATATTGTTTTGGCATTTTAACACATGGCCAAAATATCGGACGCTATTCTTGTTAGGGTGGTTTATGCAAAAACTAATCAGCAGTACTGGTTTATGTAGTATAGATATTTTGAGGCATTTCCATTTAACAGCTTACTTTTGGGCTAGCCTTTATCAGGGTACTCATCGAGGAAGCAATTTTGGGCCATTTCCATTGTCACAGTCCCTGAAAGTAATGCTGGTGCTGCATATTGGATGCAAAAGTACGGTTTACTTGTGATTTACTATTTTGTTTTATTGGTTGGCAGAGACTTGTCACTTACTTGGTTAAAATCGAATCAACCATGAAAAACTAAAGTAAGTCAAATGATTCACACATATTTCATGCTGTTTGATATATTTCTATTGTAGTGGGGCCCTTCCTTCCATTTTTTGGCACACCTTTGCAATGCAACTGGTGAGAGAAGCTTGGTATCGTTTATTTGAGAAGGCTGAAGGAGAATTGTGGGTCAATTCCGGTGTGTTTTCTAGTTTGGGTGGGATGATTTCATTTTTGCGTGTTCGCAGCTCATGTCTCAGTATTTCATGCCAAAAAAGAAATAAAAAACAACACAAAACAAGCAAACTGCTGAGCCGATTGTCGCCAAACCTGGCGGTGCGGTAGAGCAAGCCAAGGAAGAAACCCGAGGGCGTCAGACCCGTTTGATAGTCAATGAGTGCTAGCGGAGGAGCCGTACGCGCTCTGTTGGGCACGAAAAAAAACCCTGAAACACGGAGTACACACTGCGCCGCGCTATCAAACATCCCACCGCGCTGCCTTTTGATTGACACTTCATTGAGCAATGTGTTTATTATTGTGCTTGTAGCACATAGATTATAGTTTAGCTCCTTTCACACGGGAGTGTCAGGAAAAGTGGAGCCAGAACACAAGTGTCGGCACTTATGCGCCTGTGCCTTTCAGACAGAGGTGAAGGAAAAGTGGGTGTTAAAAGTCAAGCCTGTTACCCCTTACACCAGGGGTGTCCAAATCGGGTCCTCGAGGGCCGCTATGCTGCATGTTTTACGTTTCCTTCCTCCACCACACCTGATGCAAATGACCAGGAGTCTTCTCAGGCTTCTGCGGAGCTTGCAAATAAGCTGAGCATTTGAATCAGGTGAAACAGCTAAAACATGCAGGATGGTGGCCCTTGAGTACCAGATTTGGACACCACTGCCTTTCACGCTGCCACCATCCGATCTATGATACTACCTGGGAAGCTGGAACAGTTTTGTGACTTTTTATGTAAGACACAGGGGGGGGGAAACGTCTTTGTTAGTCAAGGTGAAAGGAGCCCTACAGTATTTCATGCTTAATGGAAGCTACAGAATCAAGCAGGGGTCTGCATGTGAACACAAGCCCCTTTCATACTGTATGTACAAGCCATCCTTTTCCAAGAAAATATTGACATGGAATCGGAGGATTTGATTTTGATGCATACATTTTCTGGCTTCATTGGTCACTGCCTATAAAAGTTTGGGCCTGCTAAAGTTTTTCTCAGATTCCTGTTCTGTATGAAAGGTATGGATAAAAAATCAGGAGCTGATGTCTGTATCTTGTTACTTGTGACCGCCGGGTACTGCTGGGATTTTTTTGGGGGGTGTTTTCAAGGGTAGCTGTTTTGTGCGATAGGTGTCAACACCAAATTGTGGTGGTATCAGCTCTCTTTTTACCGCCGGGACCCAGAGAGGCTGTGTGAAAGGTGCCGGCATGATAATGAGCAGTTGAACATGATCTGTGAATTTTGTGGCTTCAAAGGTAGAATCGGTCTTAACTTCCCGTCAAAGCCAAGATGTATTTAGCATTTCATCCACGTACTGGTTTGTGTGAAATGTATCAATATGGAATGAGGTTGAGAGCGACTTTTTTTTTAAACACCGCTTGTTCTGGAGTTGCTGTTCTGTGTGAAAGGTACCGATTTCTAAGGTTCCAATGTAGTATTAGTAGAATAACAGCGATGGGACGCCGGCCATTCAAACTACGTACTGGAGGAAGGAATTTCTTTTTGCGGTTTTTGAGGTTGTCAAAGCTGTCTTTTTCTGACTTTTTGCTGGTTAATGGGTTTGTGTGAGAGGTAGTGATTTCCTAACTTCTGAGATGCGTTCAGTGGCAGGATGGCTGACAGTGAAAATACTCATTGAAGACAAAAATGTGGATGTTGAAGGAAATAGTATCAGAGATGTAAGACTGATTGTTAAAGTGAGGAATCTTTCACGTGAAAAGTACCGATTTTCCAATTTCTGAGGTCGTATCATGCGCTGTACAGCAACCGGTCACACTGCCTGTTACAGTTGGTCCAGTGTCATTGTTTTTTTTTTTTCTTGTTCAAGGTGCTCACCAAAGCCAGCTTTTTCACAGCCTTTTTTTCTGTGTTGCTGTTCAGAGTGAAAGGTTTCAATTTTTTAAGCTTTTGAGAGACTGTGTTGCGCAACATCACCTATTAAAGTCAGGGATTTAAGTGCTGTGTTGTGTGAAAGGTGGGAAAAAAAAAAAGACCAACAACGTGCTCATGTGCCACTGTCTCCCCTTGGCTGCAGGTAACCATTTTCTGGTCGTGTGTGTGAGTGTGTGTGTGTGTGTGTACAGCAATAATAAAGGAGTGTTTGCACTCCAAACATAGCGCAGGGACAGGTGCGTCTTACAGTAGCGAGCGCGGTGGGACTTTGGAAGGTTATCCACCCCGCGGCGAGCTTCAAAGGAGCCGGAATGCTTTGTCCGTTTGCGTAATCGCTCCTGCTCGGTAATGGCCGCGGTTCCGTCGCAGACTTCAGTGGGCGAGCTCAACTTCGCCGCGACGCAGGTGGAACGTGGCTCCTCACGCGTTTTCCCGATTTTCATTGCGAGGGGATATCACGCATTTGCATTTTCAAAACATCTCCCCGGGTGCACGCCCACGAGTACACCCACACTTTTACTGTAATCCACGGCGACAGCCGCGTCCGCCAGTTTATGAATAATGAATTATGCATGCGGTCGTAGCGTAGAAACGGCGAGCAAAGGTGGCCGTGCGCTCCTCCTTACTTTGCTGTTAATGATCTTGGCCGGCATTCACACGGACGTTGGTGCCCGCTGGGAGGCGTGAGCGCGCATGGGCGACCATCCTTGCCCAGCTTTGGCTTCACTGCTCTTTTGCATTATCTTGTCTGTGAAGGTGAGTCATTATGCGCCGCTGGCGGTTTGACGGTGTCGGGATGAGGATGTCAATATTTGGAGGTTAGTAGCGGGAGAAGGGAGGCAAGCGTGCATTCTTAAACCGAACCCTCTACCCCCTTTTCCCTGATCCTAACTCCAAACATGAAACTGACCCAAGGAACGCCTCACCTGCGCAACAAACTCTGATTTTGACGGCACGGGTATTGATATGAACCTTGTGACTTTTTCAACGTTCGTAAATCTGCGATTTGAAATGGAAACTTTGATCATGGTCCATCCTCCCGTGCTGTGAAATCAGTCATCTTCCCACAAATCACCTTCCAAAAAAATTTGGAAGCATGAACTTCTGCAATCGGACTGATTGCTTCCAACTTGCAGCTTTTAGTACCACGTTATCTGTGGAAAAACCCTACACTCCAAAAAAACTAACCCATCGCCCTGAGCCCCAACCCCCATGCTCCAACCGCTTACCCTTTATTGAAAAAAAGGTAGGCGGCTTTACAGGACCGGCATTTCTCCTCACTGGTAGCTCACACTTGCCCTGCCATCACTGTGCTCATATTTGTCTGAGTTTGTATTTAAGACCCTTTTTGACGGTAAATGTGCCATCTCACCGGAGACAGATGCTAATATTACTTACACTAGATCAAATGCGATGACGCGTCTGCCGGGAAATGAGAACATCCGCCCCCGTTCGCACCGCAGGCAGACATTAATCAGAGTTAAACTTGCTTCTTTTCTTCATCACTTTAAGTGCGGGAATTTGTCGGAGTGCCGCAATAAATAGTCACAATGAATCGCCCGCCCCGGTCCCGCTCGCCAGTGAGTTGGCAGACGAGACGCTCGGTTCCTCCGGGGAGCTTCGCACGAGGCAACCAGGACGCACGCCAACATTTCAGCAGACGAGCGAAGGAAAGGGGAAACATGGCAGATAGCGCCCCCCTTCCTCTAAACCCCTCATTCACCTCTACCCATCACCATCTGCCCAGAGGGAGTGAGAGAGAGGTCACGGAATGGTTAGAGCCAGAAAATGACCTATTTCATTCCAGAAGCGTCGCAATTGAAGGAGATCCCTTGGAGGAATGTTACTCATCCGCCAACTGGAGCGGCAGAGACGCTGAGTGATTGTTCGCTCCGCCAAAGAATTGTGTGTATCTTCCCGATTTTAACCTGGATTTCCCTTGGGTAGAATTGGTACTGTTTTAACCGTTGTATAATCTGTCCAAGCGGGCATTGAACAGATTCGTTGAAGAATCAAACTTACGAGTCAACATTGTTTATTGTTCAATGAGGATTAATCGTTTATCGCGTTATTGGCATGTCCCTTTTTTTGAATTTTAATTTACAGAGGACTTTCAACTCAGCCGTTACTGGCCAACTTATCATCTGCCAAACTATAGCTTTAAATGGAGCTGTGACATGTCCGGCCAGCAAGGCAACACAGTCTGCAAGTGTCTGTGCTGAACCGACAATACGGAAAATGCGCTGTAGTTGTGTGCGTAGCGGTTAGCCTTGCGTGGTCATCTTCATCTAATCTGATCGCAGCTAGTGCTAAAAGATTCATTCCAGTGTCACAAGGCAAGGAATGGGCAGCGGTGCAAAGTAATACAATGGCCCCTCCACTTACGAACGTCTCTTCATACGAAATTTCCAAGTTATGAAATGTCTCAACAGGAAAATATTGCCTCTTGTTATGAAAGAAAATTCAAGATACGAAAGGTAAAAATCCAGTCTGTCCTGCCACTCGCAGCTCCGAGTTTCCTGAATGCAAAGTAGTTATAGCTGGAAGCGTCGCAATTGAAGGAGATCCCTTGGAGGAATGTTACTCATCCGCCAACTGGAGCGGCAGAGACGCTGAGTGATTGTTCGCTCTGCCAAAGAATTGTGTGTATCTTCCCGATTTTAACCTGGATTTCCCTTGGGTAGAATTGGTACTGTTTTAACCGTTGTATAATCTGTCCAAGCGGGCATTGAACAGATTCGTTGAAGAATCAAACTTACGAGTCAACATTGTTTATTGTTCAATGAGGATTAATCGTTTATCGCGTTATTGGCATGTCCCTTTTTTTGAATTTTAATTTACAGAGGACTTTCAACTCAGCCGTTACTGGCCAACTTATCATCTGCCAAACTATAGCTTTAAATGGAGCTGTGACATGTCCGGCCAGCAAGGCAACACAGTCTGCAAGTGTCTGTGCTGAACCGACAATACGGAAAATGCGCTGTAGTTGTGTGCGTAGCGGTTAGCCTTGCGTGGTCATCTTCATCTAATCTGATCGCAGCTAGTGCTAAAAGATTCATTCCAGTGTCACAAGGCAAGGAATGGGCAGCGGTGCAAAGTAATACAATGGCCCCTCCACTTACGAACGTCTCTTCATACGAAATTTCCAAGTTATGAAATGTCTCAACAGGAAAATATTGCCTCTTGTTATGAAAGAAAATTCAAGATACGAAAGGTAAAAATCCAGTCTGTCCTGCCACTCGCAGCTCCGAGTTTCCTGAATGCAACGTACTTATAGCTGCTCTGCCATTGGCTATTACCAAGCACCATCCTGGCCTCCCATTGGCTAAAAGGGACCTCTACAGTATGAGTCTATGTGTGGAGATGGATATATATATATATATCGATGCAACATCCTCGTCATTCGCCCAGGAGGTGTTCCGATGGTTTTCAGTCAATGCGAATAACCAGAAAAAGTGTTCACCAGTCGGACGATCACCAGTTGGGTGATCACTCACTATGCTGATGTTTGCCGACAAAATCAAATGTCCTTGTCAGTTCTTCAAAACGCCAGGCAAAAACCACTTCTGAGAGAGAACATGGAATAAAGAGGGCCAAAAACGATGAGGACGCAGTTAAAAGTTAAATGACCATCATTTGTATTCTTTATTCATTGTTTTTTTACATTATGCACAACTCCCATTTATTGTGCAATAATCTAATTGTAACATTAATCCGTTACATATTTTGATGCATTTTTATGCTTTAGAAAACATTTATGTATGAATTTTGGGGTGGGGGGGGGGGCTGGGAACGGATTAGGGCATTTACATGGAAAACGCGTCTCTACTTACAAAATTTTCTCGTTAAGAAATTTCTTCTAGAACCAATTCATTTCATAAGTAGAGGTACCACTTTACTCTTTTTCACCAAAGTGACACGTCCAGTAATTCCCGAACCGAAAATGTGCTAGCAAGAATTTTTTTCATATCGCAACACACAGCAGCATTGTAACCAACCACAGTTGTAAACAACACTAATATTACATTCATCGTAATAGTGAGTTTAGGATGAGGGTTTTGGTGTAGGTTTAGGGTTGAGGGGTAAGAATCCAACCTGTTTCCCATTCAGAGCTCCAGTAGTGGTTGAGGTTACGAAATGGACCTCTGCTGCAACGTGGAGGCTGTGGAATGTGATACGAATACCGCCGTATAAGGGGAAATGTGCCTCTTTCACACTTCTAAATCTGTGGAATCTCATTAGTGGAAACGTAATTTGTAGCGCTTTTGTGGGATCTTAATAGCTTAAAGGAGGTAAAGTCTCATCCTGATACGGAATCCCTTTTGGATCCAAGGGAGCAAAATGCTAATACGGTGCCGCTCGCTCTTTACTTTCACAGGCGACAAATGGTAAAAAAAAGCCTTGGCTGTGGTTGTTGTTCTGAGCCTCTGATTGTTAGCGATTGTGCTGCTGAATCAGTCTTCAGTCAGTCACACTGCCGCAGAGCAGTGAGGAGGAAGAGGAGGAGGATGAGGGCGTGGTGGTGAGTGGAAGAAGAAGAAGAAGAAGAAGAAGGGCGTCATAATGCCGTCTCCGTGCTAAAAGGGTCCTGAGGCACAAAGATCTACTTAGCATAAATTATTCAATCTTATGTATTACAGAGAGAGAGAGAGAGAACACCGAGCTCAGCAAATCAATGGATGACCACATGACACATCAGAGGACACAATCCTCCATCCGTTCATTATACATCCGCCGATGCATTCCAGATCGTCCATCTGTCCATTCACCCATCCATCCATTAACGTGACCGCCTCGACCTGCCCATCCATCTGTTGCGCATCCATCCATCCATCCAACCATTATTAAGCTTTCCATCTATCCTTCCACCCTTCCTTCGGCCTATCAGCCACTCATCCATCCGTCCATTCCTTCACATATATGTCCTTTCATCCAGCTGCCATCCATCCACACCGTCCACCTGCCCATGCATCTGCTGACATTTTACAGTCGGGAAACATACATTTGTATTTTTTTTTGGTGAGTTATTGAGTTCAGTTATAGCCGTAGGTTCGTTTTCTGTTAAAAATACAGTTACAGAACAACAATTGTGTCGCTGGGCGAAGCACAGTTTGTGGAAACATTTTCTGGAATATTTTTGGTGGTGTAGCGCCCCCTGCTGCTTTGACCAGCACTTATTGGAAAGATTTATGTTGAGTTACTGGTACAGTATGTCTTTTAAAACAATAGCAGTGTATTATATGTGAAGCTATGATGACAACGCAGAATTTGGGAGCGAATCTTGCTCGTACTGGCTGCGGTGAAAAAAAAAAATCTTGGTGAGCTTTTTTTTAATCAATCTGCCGCCTCGCCTTTATTAAGGGCCGCCACAAACAGGGGTAATAATTGCTTTTCTGTCACATGCCGACCCTTCGCAAGCTCGAAGGTGGTCGCAAACCCAAGGAAGAATCCAGAAAGTAGCCTGACCCTCTGTTCGTGTATCCACATGTAAAACTATCTCAGGCTGTCTTCTAAATGTCACTGCGAGTTTGGCGTGCGATTCCCTCGCAGAGCCCGCGAGGCGCACCTCGGCTTGTTAATGAGTCAGCGCTTATCAGCCGGCCTTGTTAACAGGCGTGGGGCCTGGCTTCCAAGCTTCCAAGCCGCCTACTTTTGCTTTTGTGCGCTACGGCTAATGCGCTGCCATTAGCTCCGCTGCTGCTTTCTTGGCAGCCGTGGGGAAGATTCAGTGGTAAACAAACAGGAAGTGGGCATCCAGCCACGAAGACAGAGGCGGGCCTGTAGGGCTAAGGTGAACCCCAAGACGGTAAATCTTCCTACACAAGCAACCTTTAATATTCATTGTGGGCCTCAATTTGATAAATAAACATGAACCGCCCATCAGCACTGAGAAAGTGACCATTCTGACATCTCGCATCCATCCGTCAGAGTCCGACCCGACCCTCCACACATCTATCCAGATGCCCATCCATCCAGGTCTTTGATCCATGAACGCAATGTTTCGGCTATCCACCCATCTGTCCTGCATCCGTCTGCCTATCCATCCATTTACTCATCTGTCCATCCGTCCACCTGCCGTCCGTACAGCCGTCCACTCCGTGTTTCCGTCTGCCGAGCCATCCCTCTGAACATCAGTCCTACATCCATCCACTTGTCCTTCAGTCTGTCCATCCGCCCGTCGGTTCATTCATGCGTCAGTCTGTTCATCCATTCGCCCATTCATTTGTCCCTTCATCCGCCATCCATCTATTCTTACGTCTTTATTGTCATTCAAGTCTGTCCATCTGTTCCTCCGTCTGTTCCTCCGCCCCATTCACCCGTCCACCCAGCCGTCCATCCCCTGATACATCCATCCACTTGTCAATCATTCTGCCTGTCCATCCACCCACCCATCCTTCTGTTCATCCATCCACTCGTGCATTCCCATACATTTGTCCGCCCATTCACCATCCATCCATCCGTCCGTCCATCTGTCCGCTTGCTATCCAGGTGGCGGACTTTGCCTGCGGGCTCTTCGCACCCTCGCGGCAGCACCTCGGTAATTGGGTCAGCGCGGCAGAATCGGGGCACAGCCGGCCGATGGCGTGCCTAATCCGCGTGGCCTTCCAAGAGCCACCTTTCCCTCGGCACGGCTGCACATCCAGCTGCGGAATTGGCCGCGCAATTAATGCCTCCCCTTCGAGGAAGATTGGGAGTCGACACGTCGGCGGCTGCACAAACGCGGTAATAAGCACTGACATGGAATAGATGGGACTCGTGGCATCGGTACGCTGTCGGGAAGAGCTATAGTTGGATTCTACTTGGTTTATTGCTACCCGATGGGGCTAATTATTACGTCTCCGTTTGAATCCCTTTCACATTCCCGTCTATTTCCCAGCTCACTGTCTTGTGTATAAGGTACCATTATCGCACGCGGTGGTGACTTTGATCCTTGAATTTGTCTTATTCTGACGTAATCTCAGAGAATTGTGTGTTAGCGGGATAGCTGGAAATTTAGCGTATCAAGCTTCACACCCTCGCTCGTTTGTGTTGAAAGCAATTAGATGATTTCACACTGGCTTTGTCGAAATTGACTTATCAGGGGCGTAACAGTGGAGATTTGTTTGGCCGGCCCTCTCAGATTCAGCAAAGTGAGCGTTCACACAGCCGCTGTGTGTCTGCACATCGAGATTTGCGAGGTTGGAAGAAATTGCTTTCAACATAAAGGGTATTGGCCTGTGAATCTCTCGTGTTAAAAAAAACAAAAACAAAAAACCTGCCTCTGATATGTACTGCAAGAAAGAGGGGAAATTTGCTGGACAATGCAGTCTTTGCAGCTTTACGCATTCAGATAATTAGCCTCGGAAAGTCAACCTGCAAATTTAATATGTTCTTCTAATGTACGGTAAGAGCCGTTTCTGTCAGCGTTGCTAAAGCATGTCAAATGCAGTTAGCTACTTTCACGCTGGCTTTCCGGTAAATCAACTCATGAGAGTTGGGGATGTATTGAGCTGTTATTTCAGAAGAGAAGGCTCGCCAAGTTGGCTGACAGCCCTTAGAAAATGGCAATTTTTTTTTTCTTTTCATATCGTGGTATTGACTCTAGCGCCCCCTGCTGCCCCGAAGTGGAACAGAGGATGACATCCATCGTCTCTCTTTCATGAATTACTGCAGCTTAATGTTACTTTTAACGGCAACGGTGCTTCAGGGGATTTCAGCAAAGTGGCTGCGTGCTCAACGGGCCTCTTAAGTAACGCATCAGTCTGCAAGCATCTCTCATCTCTCACGAATCTGTCTACACGCGTCGCTCAAGGTCGGGGAAATTTTACCATCTGCCTTCCATTCACCCGTCTATTCACATCTGCCCGTCCGTCTGTCCAGTCATCCATCAATCCATCCGGGCTATACAGTAAATCTGTGTCTGTCTGTTTGTCACCTCGTTCATCTGTTTTCCTGTCTGTCTGTCTGCCCGGCTTGCCTATTCATCTGCTCATCCATTCATCCATCGTCCACTCCTCCAATGTCTGTCCATCGTCACATCTGTACATCTGATCGTCTCTCTTTTTCCTCCGCCCATTCGTCCATCCTTTTGCCCACTCGTCTCTTAGTCTGTCCATCTGGCCAACTGTTCCTGCGTCTGTCCTTCTGTCCATCTGCCAATGTATCCATGCATCTGTCCACTTGTCCATTTGTCTGTCCATCCAGCCATCCTCACACCTGATGTGTCCATCAGGCCGTCTCTCCCTCTGCCCGTCCATCCATTTGCCATCCATCACCCATACATCCGTCAACTCGTCCGTCTCTCCACCTGTCCATCCATCACCCATCCATCTGTCCACTCATCTATCCATCAGTCCATCCAACCATCCGCCCATTTAGCCATACCGGCATCTTCACATCCATCCATTCATTAGTCTTTCCATCTGTCTGTCCATCTGACCAAGTCCACTCATCTACGAGTATGTCCATCTGCGCACGCATCTGCCCAGACATACATAAGTCCACCCGTTCATCCATCCTGCCATCCGTCTGCTCGTACCGCTCAAGGTCGAAGAAAATTACGTCGAGCTATCGGGCCTAAAAAGCATCGGCGCTGCCGATTAAACAAACAACAACGAGCGCAGTCCTGGGATGAATTAATTCACCTTGTTTCCGCAAACGAGAGCCCTCATTAACACCCCTCCCCTAAACTCTGTTTTGATCATTTACCTCATCCGACCTCATCCCTGCCCCTCGTTATCCGCCGGAAATTCTCCAACGGACATCTTTTAATTGATTGCCGCCATTTCGTTGATGCATTCCCGGCTGGAGAGAGCCAGGATTTAGAGACAGGCGCGCCTTTGTCGGGCAGTGACATGCATGTGTGCCGCTTCGCTATCGATCCCGCCTGAGTGCCAAGGGTCCGCTGCGAGAGTATGAGAGAGCTCAGTTTGCCTTTGTTGATGATGCCATCATTTCACCCGCTGCCTTGGGAGAGGCTTCTTCGCTAAGTGTCTCTTTATAGCCAGATAAAGCCGTTGTAATTCATCTGGGTTTCTCCTTGGAGGAGGTATCTGCTTTCTCTTGAATTCACACTCCATTCTCTTTAGGTGGGATGCAATCCCTGGTGTCTGATTAGGTGGGATTCTGGTTTGTGTGGCCTTTTGCTGTATCTCAAAATCCCAATTTGAACACGACTGAACCGTCACGCAGTGTGTTCGGTTCTGCAACTACGTTTCATGAGTGGCTGATTGTCAGTCACTTGTTTTAGTGTGATTATTATGTGAAATGATTCAGTCCGTGGTTGAAAAGCGAAGCCATGAGAGTCTCCGTCAATGAATGAGGTGGTGATTGTCAGGAGTCTCTCAAATATCTGCATCGGTTTGAGCTACAGCGCCTCGGGCAGTTCACTTTTTCTTTGTCAATTGCGCCTTGTTGTTTGTGGTTCAATGAAAAAAAAAATAGTCGTAAAAGTAATGCCTCAAATCGTTGTTTCCCGATAAGAAAAAAAAAAAACAGGGTTCGCAGTCTTTCTGTGGGAGCGAGTTGGTTATGTGTGTGAGGGTCAGTCTCTTGCTGTGCGGGTGTGCGTTGCAAATTGTAATTGTCCAGTTTAGTCGCAATCGGCTCGGGGTGCGGCAGGGCCTTAAGGTGGTCGATTACCTGCTCACATGGGGACCTTTTAAGGTGGACCACATTCGCTTATGCCGGATCGAGTCATATTCTGGTCACGTCAAAGTCTTTTTGGCCTTTTCTTTTGCTAAGTTCCTCTTTACGGCCAGATAAAGCTGTTAGAATCCACCCGGGCGTTCACATGGAAATACAGTTGGCACTGATGCCGGAAGATTAGAGAACTGACCTGACCGTATGTCAGCTCTGTGCAAATTGTACAAAGTTTAAGAGCTTGTTTTTGGATGAGAAAAGTGGTTGGAAAACGCCCTTGTGTATAGGACGTATATATATTTTATATATTGGGACGGAACAATCGGTACAGTCCAGAGGCGTAAACAACAGGGCGGCTCAGGCCTCTGTCAAGCGAAATGGTTTTGACATTCACCTTCATCACTGGGCTTCTCTGAAACGTCAGAAATCAACAAATTATGTTCACGACTATTTGTGTGTGTTTGTGTGTTTGAAGCTTCTGAATAGTGCACTTACCCACGTCAAAGAGGACCAAATGGCTGAGTGTGTTTCGCAGTGCGTTTGCGTGTGTGTGTGTGTGTGTGTGTGTGTGTGTGTGTGTGTGTGTGTGTGTGTGTGTGTGTGTGTGTGTGCATGTGCGTGTGCGCGCGCGCCGTGTGTCATGCGAGGCTGAGTAAAGCAGCTTAGAGGCAGGAGCATATTCTTTTCTGAGTAAATCTCATTCATTTGAATTAGCTGCACATTTAGCTCAGGTCCACCTGGATGGACGCTCGGTCACGGCGGTCAGCAGGCCATGCGTCGGTATCGTCGCCACGCATTAGTGCATCGCATGAGTTCCTACGTACCCTTGTGAAAAATGACTTTGATGTCTACATCAGACCCAAACTTAAGTCACACCCTTAAAACTGTTGGGCTAAAAATAACCTCAGGTGGGTTTTTTTTTTTTTGTTGGGGAGGGGGGGGGGGGGTTAAGCAAGCGAGTTTTAAGGATGTAGGTTACAGACTAAATTGTCTTTGATTGATTGATTTATTTTTAAATACGAAATCAGCTACAGGAGGTTCATTGAAAATTGTATTGTCTTCCCTGTCTACAAAAACACAATTTGGTTTCCGGATGACTGAATTGCCTTTGATGTTTACGAGTGAACGAACCCAGGTTTGTAAAAAAGTCAATATGGTTTGTGATTTTTACAAAAACACTTCTTGTCCAGGACTCAAATTTGTCTTTGTTATCACAAATAAGTCCATACGTTTGCTGATGATTCAAAAGTGTCTTTGATTTTACAAAAACAAATTGATTTGATTTGTTGAAGACTGTTTTTTTTTGTTTTTTTGTGAAAAATGTGTAATTTAGCCTTGTTGAACAAAAATTGTTGTACTGCATATGTTCCAAAACCACATAATTTGGGTTAATTAACTCATTCAGTACTACCCAATTCGAGACCAAGTCTGAAATGTCTTTGGGAGTGAATGAGTTTTAAAAAATAATTGTCTTTGATATTTGACCGGACATTTGGGAATCTCCACTACGCCCTTATCGAGACAAGACCATGACGATACCAAGGCACATTTAAATACATGACTATTGTGACATCACTAAATTATCTTCTTCTTTTTTTTTTCCTCCCAACATCATCATTTGGTGGGCCAGATATAATTGCCGTTGGGCCAATTATGGGCAATTAGTTTACCAGCACTAGTCTAAATAGTCTTAGATCTTGTACGATGCATGCCCAAAGATTTTAAAATGGTCTTTGATGTTAACAAACATGTCTTCCTTCGGTTAATTAAAAGATAGATTTTCTTTATTTCCGAAAACAGCTTTGACATCCGAGGATGCTCAATTGTCATCAAATGTTTTACAAAGTGATCCTCTTCAAGGTGTCTTTGATGTTTACAATAACTTGTACAACGATTTTTAAAAACCCGACACATTCGTCATTGACGTTTATCAAAATGCACGCAGGCTTGAAAACTGTCCTTGATTTTAAAGAAATGATCCTTTTTTTAGCTGCATTGAAGACTCGACATGATCTTTGATGTTCGCAGTGACTCTGAGACTTATCATAGACTCCTAATTGTGTTTGAGGCTTACGTGTACTTCAAATTGAAGACTGATGGTTTGCAGCACACTAAATTGCGTTTGATGTTTTCATACTTTAGTTCCATCGTTGTCGAACAAATTTATCTTTGATGTTTACAAAAACGTGTACATCGGGCTTGTTGAAGACCAACCGCGCGGTGTGTTTTAGGTGGAGCTCACGTCAATTTCTTGATGCGTGCTTCTTTTAAAGGTATTTTTTCTTTCTTGCAAGACACTGCTTTTGTGATGGTTCTTTTTTTCCCCCCTCTGCTCCCTCACTCCCCGACATTGTTTTTCCTCCTCTGCGCTTTGTGCTCCCCATCATTAGCGCTCGCTAGCTTCTTTTCTTCCTCCGCCATCTCGCCCCTATCGCATGGATTCCTCTTGTTCCCGCGCATGCCTCCATTACCGCCCATGTCTTCTCGCTAATCAGCTTATCCGCCATGTGTCCAAGCTGCCGTGTCTGCCTTCCTCCTCCCTTTTGTTTTGCTGTTCATTCAGCCGGCGGATTAGAGACGCCTGTTTGCCGCCTTTTGTCTCCGTCGCAAGGCGATGGCCGAGACGGACGCAAAACGACAGAGCAGTCAAAACAGTCCGCATGATTTGGTTGAATTATTTTTTTTTCTTCTTTAACCTGAACATCGGAAATTGTCTTTATGAAATCACAGATCTGAAGTTAAGTGAGGATGTTAATTGTCTTTGATATTTATAAAAAAATTAGGTTCACGGAACAATCGAAAATGTCTTCGATGTTGACAAAAAATGAGCTGCAGGTTAATGGAAATGTCTTTTGGTTTCTTTGCAAACTTCAGATTATCTTTGATATTCACGAAAAATATGTCGAATCCCTGAAAACTAAATGACCTCATTGGCGTTGATGTTCTTTGACATTTACAAATTCAAATATTTTAGGCTCTAAATCAGGGGCGTCAAACTCCTTTTTGTCACGGTCCACTTTGGAATTACGTCTTCCCTCAGAGGGCCGTCACGACAGTGAAAATGTTTAATCATCACACCGTATTATTACTTGTACACACACACACACAAAAAACAATGGCTCACTCGTTTTGAAATCAGTCAAACTATTTGTTCAGTTATTGTTCAAGTGAGTGTAAACCGGGTGACAAAGTTATCGCAAAATGTCACAGTTATTCATTACATATGTCAATTTGAGATTTCGGTACAGATTTAAGCAAGGGTCATGGAAGTTGACACATATGATTTGCTTTTGCGGGCCACATAAAATGATGTGGTGGGCCGGATCTGGCCCCCGGGCCTTCACTTTGACACCTGTGCTCAAAATAATCTTTGCTGTTTTTCAAAAATTTATGCAGATTCATTGACTCAAAATTGTCCTTAATGTTTACAAAAATCACCCACACCTCTGCTGTAGGTTCCCTACCGTAGGATAACAGGACACTAAATGATCGTCCATGCTGAAGAAAATGTATACTTCAGGCTCGTTGAAGACTAAATTGTCATTGACGTTCACAAAATCCCCCATGTTAGTTTCAGTGAAGACTCAATCGTCTTTGATGATGACAACATCTCCTAGGCTTGGTCCAGTGAAGACTAAATTGAAGACTAAATAAATCTTGTGGGTTAATTACATTTTCCAAATGTTCTTGCACACCCTTAGGTTCACCGAGGAGGACAAATTGTCTTTTGATGTTTGTGAAAACACATTGCAAACCCGATTTGAAGAGCTTTGATGTTCGACCGCATCACATGGCCTGGTGTCTCAAAGTATACTCACAGATATTGATGATGATGATGATGATGATGATGATGATGCTGATGAGCCACGCAGAATTCACCCCGAGACCCGCGTGTGCGCGAGGCGCGCAAGTGCACCTGAATCCCCGCCATTGACTGATGGCCGATCGATCGCGCGGCCATATTCGTAACGATTAAATGCCAGATGCCTTTTTTTTTTTTTTTTTTGTCCCGGGCTGCAGCTGTCACTGGCAAAAATGAGTCATCCCTCTTTAAAAAAGAACAACAAACTCTCAAGGTTAACCGAGTGAAGTGATTTTTGTGTTCCCCGCCCGACAGGCACACTTGTTTACGTTGGAACCGAACACCATCACTCAATTGCAGTATTGCGGCTGTTATGCCTATTGACGGCAAGCTATCGGGACAGGTGACAAAAACATCAAATAATTGTCGAGAAGAAGGTTGGCTGATAATGAGATGAAAACAGCAAAAACGTAATTGAGCGGAAATCTGACATTTCGCAAGATGACATCATTTAGGATTCAATGTAGCACTAAAACGAGCCGCTAACAGTTTTAATTACATTTGACCAGACTAAATAAATAACCCTTTAACTAGTGACAGTGAATTGTATTGTTTGTGAAAATGTGTACCTTAATCCACCATTCAATTATCTTTGATGTTTACGAAATATCGTTCTTCTCGTCATTTACAAATTATCTTTGACTTTTGTGAAATAGCTCGCTTTGGCTTAATTGTCTCGTCGTCTTCGATGTTTTTGAGAATCGTTTTAAGTGAAGATTGTCTTGATGTTTGTGAAATAACGTACTGCATTTTGCCAAATGCTGTCCTTTAGCTTAATTGAAGACTAAATTGTCTCTTGGTTTTATGGATGTCGAAAGTTAGGTAATTGGAGATCTAAAATTAAAATTGTCATTGATGGGTATCCCCCCCCCCAAAAAAAAAAAACAACCTGATTATAAAGAGCCTAAATTTGGTTAATAGTAGACCAAATTTTCCTTGATGGCTTCGAAAATGTTGAAATTAAAACTTGAAATTGTCTCCGTTTTTAAAATCTGTCGGTTAGTCTAATTGAAAGTCTTTGTTTATAAAATGTCTGGTTTAGATTCATTGACGACGAAATTGCTGTTGATGTTTATGGCAATGCTTGTCAGCATTGTGCTCAACTGAAGACGAAAATGATATATTTTTTTTAATTATATTTTCAGAAACTATATTTTAGGTTAAGACTCAATTTTTTTCAGTATTGATTACAATGTGTGGTTTTGGGTCATAGAAGCCGAAATTATCTTTGATGTTTTGTGGAAAAAAAGACTTGAATTATTAATGTAAAATGGTCTTTGATATCTAGGGAGTTACTTAAATTATGTTTTTTGTCCATGTATAACGGGGCAATAAAAAAACTTGGAAATACTTACTGTACTGCATTAAAAAGACACAAACTCTGTGACATGATAAATACCTGCCGTGTTCTTTTACTATATGCTCCATTATCAAGAGGGGGAACAAAAATTTCTATGCGTTCCCCCTACTTCAGTAATTAATGTGGCACACTGCCTCTTAGAAACTGTGCCTCTGCCTTTGACCCTCCCCTTTTTCCTCTCATGTGGACGTAAGCATCTTTCGAGCTGGAGAAACTTTAGATTTCAGTTACAAGTTCAAATATCTCAATACATTGCCGTGCGTGCCATCAAATGTAAAAAAATGTAGGGGCACGCTGTACCGCCAGAATTGACGGGGGAACATTGTTTTTTTGCTGTTACCATCAGCCTTTGTGATTGAGACGATTAAACGGAACCAACACAAGAAATCCTGCTGTGCGTCGTCACTATTCTTAAACACCACGCAGTCGGGCACCACCCGGTTATGCGTCTTAGCAAAAACATGTGCATCAGCCTAACTGTTGAGAAAATCCTCTTTGACGTTGCAAAAAAAAAAAAAAAAAAAAAAAAACGTTTTCTTGAGGTTTGAAGTTGAAATTATTGTTGTTCACAGTCGATGCTATTTTTGGGCACGCAGTCGGGCACCACCCGGTTATGCGTCTTAGCAAAAACATGTGCATCAGCCTAACTGTTGAGAAAATCCTCTTTGACGTTGCAAAAAAAAAAAAAACAAAAAAAAAAAACGTTTTCTTGAGGTTTGAAGTTAAAATTATTGTTGTTCACAGTCGATGCTATTTTTGGGGAATGTGTACTTTCAGTTCATACATATGCTTCATTGTCCTTGATGTTTATTAAAAAAGAAGTGTCACGGTCATTGATGACCCAATACCATCATTGATCCTTACAAATGAGTACTATATGTAAGTTTTAGCGAAGATGCGAAACCTTTGATGTTTCTGAAAATGTCTGCATGTTTACAAAAAATGTACTCCTGGTTTATTAAAAACGTCTTTGATATTTTGCAAAAACACAGGTTCGCTGTCAACGATAGACTTGTTGTTGATGAAAAGATGTGTTTTAGCCGAACGGAAGACATACAATTATCTTCAATCTCAAACCGAAACGTGTACCTAAGGTTCATTGACGTCTTTGACGTTTGCAAAAAAATCACCTACCAAATTTTGTCAATGTCATTCATGTGTTTGAAATACGTACTCAAAGTTGCAAAATTATGTATTTTAGGTAGATTGGAGATTGTGGAAAATGCGTCTCTACTGAATCATCTTTATCATATTTATGAAATCACCTCCATCGCGTTCACCCAACACTAAATTTGTCTTTGATGTTTCCGTAAATTCGTATTTAAAGTATTCAGCAAAAAAAAACAAAAAAACACAGCATCTAATTTCAAGCCTTGCTGTTCAACAAAACTCGTTTTGTGACCTTTTCATGAAAATGTCTACTTCCGCGACATGGAAGACGGTCTTGGGTGTTTTTACCAAACCACCAACAGTACATCTTGTTTTTTTTTTGTTTTTTTTGACAAACTTTTTTTTTTTTTTTTTTGTCAGGCATCAAAAGCAGTGTTCCGTACCACAAATTTACTACCGGCTGGCATCGCTCCGGTGCTTTCCAATCTCGGCGTCCCACACGCCGCACTGCCATTAGACGCCACGCCGTATTATTCAAATGCCCTTTGCAGGAATACAGTACCTGGCATTTAGTGTCGGCCATCATTTACGCCGCCGTTATAATTGGTTCAAGCTTTCGCACGTGCCCCCGTCCGTGTAAAGCAAAGGCGGTGGAGGGAATGTGGGGGAGGGGAAGTGGG